>NC_137611.1:43031124-43156124 GCF_963280865.1 Gymnoscopelus braueri
AGACAGACAGACACACACACACACACACACACACACACACACACACACACACACACACACACACACACACACACACACACACACACACACACACACACACACACACACACACACACACACACACACACACACACACACACACACACACACACACACACACACACACACACACACACACACACACACACACACACACACACACACACACACACACACACACACACACTGCTCTCCCCCCAGCCCCAACAAGCACATGCACGCACACACACAAGCACGCGCATACACGGAAAAGACAACTACAGTACTCTTTGGAACGGAAGAACTGAAGTTTATTGTGTATGAATTATCAATTGACACTGACCATATAAATGATATACCCAGTTGTGGGCAATAAGGCCGTCGCTCAAAACAAAAGAAAACAAAGAACAGAAAACAAACAATGAAGGTGGTGATAGGAGGGTGATAGCAAACTTTTCCTAAAAAGGTTTTTCAATTGACATTCCCAATTATGATTTAATTTTTCATCATATGTGATTATTAATGAATAACTTAGCATTTAGTCTTATGCAGATTATGTTTTAATTAATTAAAGGTAGGGTAAGTGATATTTTTGGGTTAAAACAAAAAGTATTTTGTTAAAAGGTTAAAGCACTATATTCTGATAGTAATCATTGCCATAGAGTGTTTGTTCAGTAACAGGAGTCTCCCCGTCTCTCCAGCTCTTTAATAAACAGAAAATACATTTTCCGGTAGGTGTCAAAATCTCAGCCAATCAGGAGAAAGTACCCATTTTTAATCTTCATTTTTATAGTGTTCCAGTTCCAGTTTTGCCTGCTCATTTCTTAATGTCATCACTTCCAATTTCACTTGTTTAATCTATATCCTGATTGAGATCTCTATCCTGATTGGATGAAATTGGAAATGAAACTGAAACGAAAATGCATTTTCTGTTTTATAAAGAGCTGGAGAGACAAGGAGACTCCTTTTACTGAACAAAAACTCTATAGCAATGAGTACTATCAGAATATAGAGCTATTTAACACTTATTTTAACCAAAGAAAATCACTTACCCTACCTTTAATGTAACTTTCTAAAATTACTTTCTAAATCATGATTGCATGATTTACTGTAACAAAAAAAGAAAGAAAAAAGGATAGAACTGAGGAATTAGTTATATGGCTGCTTATATCTAACCTTTATATTTGACCATCACTTATAATACTTCTACAATACATTATGATATTTGATAGCTTGTAAGTGCCTAAATGTCTCCGCTAGGCCTAATAGCTATTGTTTTGGTACAGCCTATCTTGGTTTGTCCTTCAGGCAGCTACAGTATAACTATGATCTCTGCCCTGTGCTTGAGGCAGAACTACCGTACGACTGACATGAGTGTTAATGTACTTCTGACCATGATATCATGTAACATAAAGCATTATAGCTGCGAGGCGTTGTGAGCTTGTAGATCTGCTATTTTTGGCAAAGAGGTATAGGTGTAGAGGGGGGAAAAAGTCTAATCTGAAACACCATTTTATACAATATAGAGGGGGTCCCTGCTTCATCTCTCTGTCAGCTAGGGGGTCCTTGGCCTGCAAACGTTGAAGACCCCTACGTTAAGACATTGAACCGGGCAAGGGGCTCTACCGCAGTATCAAGAGTTCCACCACCAGGTACTGGTGTAGTTTTAATCCGGCTGCTGTCAGGATGCTGAATGAGGCATAAGCCTTGCTCAGCAGCCTGACAGCAGGCGGTGCAAAACCTTTCTGGCTCTTCCTGAACACACCTGTGGATTATACCAGGGACAATGACTTGGACTTAGCTCCCCCTCGGACACACCTGTGGACTACACCAGGTACAAATGACTTTTTTGCTGCACTCCCTCATGGAGCTACTTGCGGATTATACTAGGGTCAGTCCACCCTAGGTGGACACGCACTGACCTTTTGCACCTTAATCCCATGTATAACGCACTGACCTTTTTGTCTTTTTTATTGTGCTTTTTTTCTCTAAGCACCTTAACGTCCATATGTATATCATGCACAGTATAAGTATAACATGCGCAGTATACATACATTGCTGCTATGCTCAGTCACCTTAGTTTTTTATTATCTCAGGTACTTTGTAAATATGTAGATAACTTGTCTGGCCTTCTGTTGCTCTCTTGTTTTGATCTCCTTCCCACTTGCCCCCCACCCCTCTTCTTCTCCCCCCCCCCCCCCTCTTCTTTCTATGGAAATTAACGTTGCGATGGGAACGATGTACAAAAACGAATTTCACCCACTTCTTTACCTTGTAAACCTGTGATGTGACAATAAAACTGATTCTGATTCTGATTCTTGAACCCCTAACTGCTCCTGATGAGCAGGTTGGTGTCTTGCATAGTTTCCTCCACTGTCGGTGTGTGCATATGCACATTGTAAAGCGCTAGGGATGAAGGCGCTATATAAGTGCATCATTTACAGGCCAAGCTTGCTGTTTTTTTACATGCGACACCCCCACGCAACAAAGTATAAATCAGGAATGATTGTATATTGTCGTTTTAATTAGGGCCGACCACCATTGGTGCAAAGGCCCTTGCAATGCAATGAATTATTGCAAACTCTGAGTCATCACATCACATCACAGTCAACAAACAAACAAACAAACAAACAGTGGCACATTGTAGGGACAAATATCGATTATTTTCTTAGCAATTATTCTCTCGATTACTTTTCTGAAGTGCATATTTTCATATTTAAAATAGCCGATTAACCACTTAAGCGTCATTTTATACTTTTGGTGTGAGAAAGTGTGAAAATAGCCGATCTACATTTTGACATTTATACAATGACATGCCCAAAATATTGAAAGATTATTAATTGATTATTTTATTACATTAACAATTATCAATGTTTTATATGTTTTGTTTTATAATTGATTAACTGTTGTGCCCTAAAAGCGTCCATGGAGGCATATGTAACATTGTTTTCCAGAGATGCTAAATAAACCACCACCCGCTGCACAACCTGTGTGGCGAGAGGGAGTCATGTACAGACAGACAGACAGACGCAGGGGATTGGCTCTCAGTCCACGTCCGAAAGAAAAGCGTAATTATTGTATGGCGGAATGAAGCTAAGATACCATCAGTAGAATATGTGAAGCTTCTGACACAGCGGTTATAGAGCCACCCCACCCATCCCCAATTCCTTAGGGATTAAAAACTGTTTGAATTACATATCGTCAGAGAAGGAGGATGACAGAGAGAGAGAGAGAGAGAGAGAGAGAGAGAGAGAGAGAGAGAGAGAGAGAGAGAGAGAGAGAGAGAGAGAGACAGACAGACAGACAGACAGAGACAGAGACAGAGACAGAAAGAGACAGACAGACAGACAGACAGACAGACAGACAATATTCAGACACAATTCAAGCAGCAGCACAATCATTTTAACCACGTTATCCATGTATACGTTGTCAATTCAAAAATAGCAGATGTACAAGCTCGCGGCACGTCATACATATCAATTTGGGGGTCCTTGACAGAAAAACAAACTCTGTTATAAGAGATCCACGTTTTGGAAGCCAGCAAACAGAGACGAGCATTTTCAGTTCGGCAGTGCCTGTGAGGGGCTTCTCATCCAAAATTCTCCTGTCCCATTTCGTTGCCGTCGGGCAGAAACCTCTCATCTCCATATTTTAACTTTTTGTGTTTTTTCGTAAATGAAAACCCTACTTGATCATACTGCAGCATCACACAAAAGTATCAAACATAGCAGATCTGCAAGCTCAAAACGCGCCGCGAAGCGTCGCGTTTTGAGCTTGCATATCTGCAATGTTTTGCTATGTTTTTATTTGAATCCTGAAAAGTAAAAGTTTTGGACACATTGTGTGAGGTTTCCACATTGAGAGAGGCCCTGTGAAGAGTGGAGTGCTCTTTCATTGGAACGCTGCATGTTCCTATCAGCCATGAAAATCTCAACACGTCAAATAAACCATTTTGAACTATTTTCTACACCACACGCAGACTACTGTTCAGTGGTCATGCAGTGCATCCAACTGTTTGAGGCTTTAAGCGCTACTGCAAGAATCACAGTGGTAATCTAGCCGTGACTGTCTGTACGCGCTAAGCCACTTTGCCACCACACAGCCAGTGGTGAGGAGCTGTTCAACTCTAAAACAGTGGTGCAAAGTACATTTACTCAAGTACTGTACTTAACAGGCCTTGTGGTTCAAAGAATGATGCTAGGCGAGAGTGCAGTCTAGCCAACACCAACTCGGGACTCTGAATCGCTACCCTCGCTAGTGGTGGGAAAAAAAAGTTCATTTCAGTGAACGAACGATTTTGTTCACGTTCACGGCAATGATTCGTTCAAATGATTCGTTCACGTTCACGTTCAGTAACGCTATTTTCTATTTTTTGCTAGTGTTCAAAGTTTACTCGAGTAAAAGTACAAAAGTATTGGCATCAAAATATACTTAAAGCACCAAAAGTAAAAGTACTAACATAAAAATAGCCGATCTACAAGCTCACAACGCGTCGCATCGCGACGCGTTGTGAGCTTGTAGATCTGCTATTTTCAAATAGCCTAGGTATGAAATAGGGCTAAAGTGGTTAATGTATGTTTTATAATGTGTGTAAAACACCATCGTGGGAGTGGTTTTTTTTACGTCACGCGTGAATGTAACAGTTTCAGAAAGTGAACGAGCCCGTTAACGTTCACAGCAAATGAACTAGTTCTTTTGAACGAATCGATCATGAACGACACATCACTATACCCTCCACACTCTCCTGTCTAGTATCAGGGCGTTGAGCTCCACAGTGTTGTTAGCTAAAGTATCATTCATAGTCGGACGTAAGGAGACGTAACGAGCGCCAGCGCTCCTTGCGTTGTCGTTTTTGTCTCCCCCTCCGTCACTTACGGCTCCAGGATTTCCGTCCGTGCAGTCGACATTCACCGTCAGGCCGACGTACGTTCGTTTGTACGTTGCCTGTAGCGGCCTGTAGTACCAGTGGAGCCCGTTGGCAGTATAAGGAAAAAAAGTTTTCCTCGGGCCCTCTTTCTCCAAAAAAAGACCCACGTTGGTTGGTGGAAGTACTTGAGTAAATGTACTTAAGTACAGACCCGTCGATCCACGGTCTGTGACAATATATAGCATATATAGCACAGTGCAGTAGGGGTCGAAACTCACGTTTTGTAGACAACCATTGTTTTTGTCTAGTTTGTGGACTAGTTTGTGTCTTTTATTGCGTTGTTTTGGCTAGATGCTACAATGGTAGCTTCATGTTGTTAGCTGCGATGCCAGCTGGCTGTGTTGCCAGGTTTTGTGAGAGAAATAAGCAACCAGGTCTATGAAAACAAGCCCAAAAGAATCGACTAGGATATAGCAGATCTACAATATATGTTTGAGAATCACTGGTTTAAATAATAATTGGCCCAAATAAGCAACTACACTTTAGAAACAAGCCCAAATAAAACCGCAACCACCAATACAAAATTGCTTGTTTGTTTACAAGCAACTTTACAGAAAAATAAGCCCAAAGTCGCTTATAATAAGTAGACATGGCAACATTATGGGTACGGCGGTACATACTAGTGGCCATCTAGTGGATGAATAGGTGTATTACGCCTGTACACTTTAAAATAAATAAAATAACCCCTAAATAACGTGAGCGACTATGCATGCGTCCGTAAAGAACGGACGGAATCCCTCACCCCCTGACGCACGTTTTAGACCCATCTAGGGACTATGAACGGGCCTTAAGCTGTCGCGCCGCAGTGCATCTACGTCGGTGGTGCGCTTCTTGCCTTTCCTGGCTGTGCCCTGGGTTGGCTCCCATAGTGTCGGTTTGCTTGCCACCAGTTCCGGGTGCCTGACGCAGTTGCCCTGCCAGCCTCATCCTTCTCTCTCTGACTTTGTCTGTGACCCGTGGTAGGTCCCCGTCGTTGACCACATTTCTGATGCGGTCCGTCCACGTGACACCTAGTGCCATTCGTAGCATTCTTGTAGCATCCAGGGCGCTTTTCTGCTGTGCTGTGAAGGTCCATGTCTCAGCCCCATACAGCAGTACTGACTCCACTGTAGCTACGAACAGCCGGTGGGCCGCTGGGCCAGTGGGCCGGTGGGCCACCCAAACAAAAAAAACAACGTATTATGGTCATTTCCGGGTCGCGCGGCCCAATTATTGGTTACGTTAACGTTTGGGCTGGGATGCTTTTCAGCAGTGGCGTAATTTACACATGGTTGCTGGGTTAAAACAGCGAAACGCTCCCCGCCCCCCCCCTGTTGACAAAACGGTCCGAGGGGTGGTGGGCCGGTTCGGACCAAAATGCCAGGGCTGAATTTTGGTCCCAGTCCGCCCCTGATCAGGGTCTTGCTGAGGGCTCTGCAGTCACGCCACAGTGAATCTACAGCACGTAGGTGGTGCTACTCTTTACCCTCCTGGCTGTGCCCTGGGTAAACTGGCCCCCACTGTGCCAGTTTGCCTCCAGTTCCGGGTGCCTGATGCCTGTCAAAGTTACGGACCCTTAAGGGTCCATTTTGACCCCTGGTGGTCCCCAGACCCAACGTTGAGGAACAGAGCCGTATACAATACACTGCAGTGCTATGGTTACCGTCATCAATATTTACCAACCTGTTACGTATAAGTGAGAAAGAAGAGGCTGGCAACAACATCACTAGGGCTGCTCCATCAATGGAGGCAATAAAAAGACACACAAACATTCTGGATGGCAAACTCCCTATTAGTGGATAACTTCAAACTGAGTCGTTTCAGAGTGAAGGCTCCTTCATCAGAGTAAACGTGCACCGAGGCAGAACACAGAACATACCATTTCATAAGAATGCATTACATAAATAGACAGGAATCACCCGCACAAAGTGCAGGAAGGCCTCCCATAGTGATTATTAGCGCTGTGCATTCTACAGGTAACGATTCAATCGCAAGTACAAATCTATCTATCAATTTTTTTTAATATAACTGCTGAAAGCAATGCATAGTGTCATACTGCAAGCAATACTGAAGACGTCTGAGGTTTGGTCTGTGAATGTGAAATATGTTTGTGAAAAATTATTCAGAATTAAATGAAATGATAAAGAATGTGTTTATGTAGTTCATGTATTCAAAGTACTGTAGGTAGTGGATGCCATTATGACTGATAAGGTTCATACCATTGCATCCAAAGTTATTGACATGTCTTTGTTTTTTGCTTTTTTTGCTTTGTACACATAGCGCTAGGTAAAAGTGCAATATATCATACCTACTTTCTTAAACTGATGAGACAAATAGGAAAATCAAATGAGCAAGAGCTAAAACAAATAGGTCTATCGAATAAACAAGATCCAAACAAGAGCTCATACAAATAATTGACAACAAGTAGGCAAGGCTACCACTTGTTCTGGCTTTTCTTAAAATTCTACCAGCTGCATTCTGAATTACCTCTAGTTTTCGTTAAAAGAAAAATTGGTAGTCCTGTAAAAAGGGAGTTACAGTAGTCTAAGCAGCCTTTTCCCCGTCTACACCAAATCTCTTTGCCAAAAATAGTAGATCTACAAGCCTCTACAGCTGCTATTTTTGGCTAATGTATTGAAGTGGTTAAAGGACGACTTCCCCCATTTTCAACCTATCATCATAATTGGTCCTCACTAATTTTCATGATAAAATGGTAGATTTTTTTCCTACTCGGTCTGTGTCTCATAGGAGGGCTGTGGACACTTCAGAAACCCACCTACCAGTAACATCAACAGGGTTTTTTTTTTTTCAAACAAGATTATTATTATCATTTTTTTAAAATGTTATTAACGTGAGAACAATGGCTTCCATTATAGCATGCTAACTTTCCAGGAATAGAAAGCCTGCAGTTTCTATCAGCTTTACTGGTAAGCGGGTTTCTGAACTGTCCACAGCCCTCCTCTGACACATCCCAAAGACAAAAATGACACCATATTATAATGAGCATTAGTGAAGACCAACTATATAAAGATAGGCTGAAAATGGGTGAAGTCGTCCTTTAATCATGCTCATGTATCATGCTCATGTATAGGCTAATTGAATAATCAATTAAAATATTTTTTATATAAAAATATAGTTATTTTATATGACATCAATTCCTTATATGTCAACGAATCGACACAAAAACGTTAATATATTATGGTAACTAAATTAATTAGTCTGATTAACCTCTTAACCCTGTATTATACTTTGTAGTACAATGCAAAAAATTCAACAAATTGTGAGCCAGTAGATCTGCTATTTTCACAAAAGTTTGAAATGACCGTGATATTTGAAGTCATATGGCCCAGCCCTAATAGAAAGGTCATGTCAATAATAATAATAATAAACTTTATTTGTATAGCACATTTCATGACATGAAATGCATCTCAAAGTGCTTTACAGAGCAAGAATACAATTACAGTTACAACTAATTTGACAATAAAGCAAAAAAGAAAAGAAAAAGCATAAAACAACATTAAAACAATAGCAAAAAGGCAGTGAATCAGGCAATACAGTGAGGACATGGATAACAACACAGAGATTTAAAAATCAACCAAAAAAAACAGCTAAAAGCTAGAGTGAATAAGTAGGTCTTGAGCTGTGCTTTAATGCGGTATTGTAAATAAGTTTCAAGTCTTCCCTCACGGTTTCATCCGTAACCTACTCTTGACTCTAGCTTTTGTTGCTGAACTCAAATCTTTCCATTGATTACATTTGCTTAAAGATTCTTTTTTAAATTTAACGTTTTACCTCAGCTTGGATTTACTAAAATAAACTGTTGCCTGCACTTATGTCCTGCCTAATGACTATGCCATCATCACAGTCACGTGCTTTATAAATTGAATGACATTTATCCCAGGGGGGCTTTGATGAATGACCTGATGAAGCCCTTCCTGGGCTAAACGTTGTTTGGATGTTGGATAAATAAATCATGGAACAAGCATATTAATCTGTGTGCTGACATTACCTTTCTTTACTTTCTTTTTTGAGTTTCAAATGTACACATCCTGTATACACAGTCACATTAATTAAATAAAATGTAACTCTATTTAATACTCTCAGCGTTAAATGAACAATGGAGATTTTGCAGTGTGTATTAACCACTTCCAACCTGGTGTCCCTACTTTGGTCGCGTCATTATACGCCAACATTTTCAAAAAAGTACACATATGAAGTGGTGCGTGTAAGACAAGTGGCAAGATATACATTAAATAGTAGGCTAATTTTAAAGTTGATAATGCATTGAGGTGTATTGTATATTACGTAAGTAATCCTTTCATTGTGACCTAACCAAATTCATGCAGCTTTAATATAATTCAGCACTTTTATGTTTCAAGTTTCGGCCCTTAGCGAGGTCAGTATGGGCCTCTGGGGGTAAATGCTGCTCACTCATGGTCTAGGCGTGGATGGTGGAGAGAGAGTACCCCCATCTGCAAGAGATGGGGTATGAATGGGGTGAAACTGAAAGATAGAGTGATTGAGGTGTGTGTGTGTGTGTGTGTGTGTGTGTGTGTGTGTGTGTGTGTGTGTGTGTGTGTGTGTGTGTGTGTGTGTGTGTGTGTGTGTGTGTGTGTGTGTAAGTAAGGAGAGAGAGATAGATAGAGAGAGGGGGGGGGAGACTGAGACAGAGACACAAAGAGAGAGAGAGAGAGAGTGAGAGAGAGAAGGAGAGAGGGTTATTATTGTTTGTGTCTCTCCACTCCAGCACATATAAAGACAGAGGCAGAGTGGAGCAGCAGTCTCAGACTTCCACTTCTTCCTTCATACCAGACTTGCAGAGTAGAGCACAGAACAGAACAGAGAGGGCCACGTGATGCAGGGACGGATGCACATCTGGCTTTTTATCTTCTGAACAAGCAGAGGATCGTTGTTCATTTCCAAAACAAAGCAGGTGAGTTTTCACTTCCATTTCCACTTCTTCATGTTGCGGAGTAGAAGTATGAATGATCGAAAAACGAAAACACTCAAGTAAAGTAAGAGCACCTCAAAATTGTACTCAAGTACAGTACTAGAGTAACAATGATGGGTACAACATTGGTAAATGGGTAGTTTAAGTTAATTGTGTTGATTGTATTCATGCTGTGGTTCGTATTGTAACAGTAAGCTGACTTAAAATAAGTGTTAAATAGCTCAGCATTCCCCTTGTAATAATCAGTGATTGTTCAATAATGGGTCACTGTCTCTCCTGCCTTCAGTAACAGAAAATATATGTTCAGGTTTGGATGCCAATTTGATCCAATCAGGAGAGATAACTCATACAGGATAAACAAGTGAAATTGGAAGTGATGCAACAAAAAGAAACAAACAGACAATGTTGGAACACTATAATTGAAGCTGATAAATGATCGTTGTGGAGTTCTCCCATAGAGTTAAAACAAATAAGAGTTCTCCCCACTGATTGGATCAAATTGGAATTGGAACACTATAAAACTGAAGCTGATAAATGGGTTCTTCTCCCCTAATTGGATGAAATTGGCGTCACACCTGAATGTGTATTTTTTGTTTACTGAAGCGCTGGAGAGACGGGGAAACCCAAAACCTTTAGTTTAAACCAAATAATAACACTTACAGCACTGTTAACTGCCTTACTGTATGTGTGTTGATAAACTCTATTAATAGTTGTCTGGTAATACTGGCTATGAGGAAGACTGGTATGCAGGTTTGGATTAATTCCAGTGTGAATAGATTATTTAGACAGGAGGATTAAAGAGTGTTTAACACGCTGCCACTGGCCTGTTACTCATCTTTGTTTGATACAGGTTTTTTTTAAGCAGTGTGAGCCGGGCATTAGGAAATGGGCTACATTCTTCCAAGTAACGACTGTATAATACATTGTCTGATTCATTCTCAAATACCTAACATAAGGCTGGACCATGTATGGGCAATTTGTTGCAAATTGTGGGCAATTTGTTAGAGGGATAGTTAAGTGGGAGTGCTTTGCGCAGTAACATCACACATTTTATAGCTCTATTCTTCTTGACATTTACAGTGAGAGTCATTGCAAAACACTTGGACTTGTAATACTGTAGGCCTATGCTGATCCCTGAGCAGCTTTCTACAGATGAAAGTCCCCTATTACTTTAGTTTAACAACTGTTAACAATTTTCTAATCAATCACTTACATCAGGGGATGAAGTCTGCCTGCCTGCCTGCCTGCCTGCCTGCCTGCCTGCCTGCCTGCCTGCCTGCCTGTCTGTCTGTCTGTCTGTCTGTCTAATGATCAAGTTGAATGGTGAGAGATAAGCTTAATTAAACACAATTTAAAAATAAAGTGTCAACTGACAGATTTTGAAGACAGCTCCTCTGAGTTGAGCTTTGGTGCTCTTTTCCTTTTGTCTGACATAATCTGTAATTAATATGATAAAAGAAGGTGTTCATTATTACATGCTGTGAGAGGAAAGGAACTGTCGCCCTCATGGGCCTATATCAATCAACATCATGTGATTGAGATCATTATTATAATTCACATATATGTGATAACTTTCTATCATTCCGTTGTAATAAATAGGATGATTGATACCACCTATCAAATGCAAAGTATGTGCATTTTACCCCATTGCTCTTCATCTGCGTCAACTGTCATAGTGCTGTTCCCCCCCCCCCCCCAAGACATTTTGGGGGGCTTTTCTGCCTTTATTCCATAGTACAATGGAGAGAGATAGGAAACAGGGAGAGAGTCGGGGAGTGATATGCAGCAAAGGTTCAAGTCTTAACCACTGGGCTTTTGGCGCCCCCAATGTGTGGAGACGTTTCTGCCTGGCTAGGTACATGTTAGCCTGGTAAACCCTCCCTCCGGAAATCTCATTTCTATTTGATTCCTGGAGTGAGTCTGGCATGAACCGCCTCTCTGCAATATTGGCTGTGTATGCCAAACGGCCGCGCCTATCAGCGTCGTCGCTCATTGTTCTGTGATTGACAGCTTACGTTGGCCAATCAGGTGGCGAGTTCGAGTGAGCCCAAAACACGAACGGCAGCCATCTTTTTCTTGTGCGGCCAATTCTCCGCTATTTTTTTACTTCAAAAAGCTCTCTAACTTCTATTTTGAGGCACGGAATTTACTTATAAGATATCGTTTGGATAGAATTTAGTTGTTTAACTTCATATATGTGGTCAATTAATCATGACAAAGCCTATTTAAAAAAAAAAAAATAGAGAACCGGTAGGGGCGGGCAGTGACACCATTGTACCCGAAAAAGGCAACCCATTTTGGGTATGGCTGTCTCAAAAGTCCCGTCGCGTCACATTAAGACTGGTGAACTGCTGATTGGCTGAAGGGGAAAAATTATCATTGGCTGAAGGGGTTGTCAGTCAACGGTATTACTCCCGCCCAACTCCAGCACAGCCAATATTGCAGACAGGCGGATCAGGCCAGACTCACTCCTGAAATGAAATGGAATTGAGATTTCCGGAGGGAGGGTTTACCAGGCTAGGTACATGTAGCCATTTAGCAGAGGATTACGTCTTCAGTGTAGAGGCTGCAAATTAACCCTCATGTCCCCATATTTTCTAACCATAGCAATCGCCTCTGAGCTCTGACCACAACTTAATCCAATCCTTAATTCTTTTTACAGTGCAGACAATCTACCATTGCATTGGTAAATGGGTAATGCTTGCGCATGAAAAAAACAAGATTGAAATATTGTAATTTAGTGATTGAAAGCTAAAGCAGTCTCACGGCAACGTATAATGTGTGCATCAAGCATATCTTACCAAATTTGTTTTACTTACTTTAAAGGGATTGTAGGCGATTCAGAGATAAACAAAGGAAAAAAATCCAGCAGTTCGTTTCCCCGACCACCAGGGGGTGACGCACGGAGGACTTCCATAGAGTAAGCAGACTTCTAAACGGGCCATGCCGAATATAGGTTACTTTTTTCGGATACAATTCGCGGAACTGCCCGCCCCTGCCGGTTCTCTGAATTTTAATTTTTAAATAGGCTCTTTCATGACAAATTGACCACATATATGAAGTTAAACAACTAAATTCTATCCAAACGCTTTTTGAAAAGTAAATTATGTGCCTAAAAAACGAGAGTTTGAGAGCATTTTAAAACCGAAAGTAAAAAGTTCACACGGACACGGACGCGCACGGATGCGCACATGCGTGCGTGAATTTACGCACCGGATACCCGGATGTGTAACCTAAATAGTAGGGAAAATACGGATTTCAGAAAGAGGAGTGTTTTTCAATGCAGGAAAACACCCCAGCATCATTATATAGTGGCTGATAGAGGGGAAAAAATGCAAAATATATATATAGAGGTATTTTTCAAATATAGGCTTAATGTTGCCTACTATACCTTTAATGTAGGCTACTTGAGGTTTGCACCAGGCAGCGGTATTAGGAAAGCTAGAGATGTTCTAATGTCCAGCTATCTTGCCAGGTGTTCTGAATGCTTGCCGGCCCGGGACATACACCTCACGGTTGTACCAGAGCCAGGCCAACAGTTGGCCGCCGCCATGCACTATTGATGTTTTAGAACCACCACAGACACCAACTGTCTGCATTGCAGTTCCACCCCCCTGTGAGCTCTAGTCTCGGGCAGCCTGTGGATCCGACTCTATGCGGAGGGCCATACATGATCCACACATCCAATAGGCTCTATGCACAGCAGCCACATTGGAAAGAAATTGGGCCAGTTCCTTACTATCATAGGTGTTACCAATGATACTAATGAAGGCTCTGTTCCATTCTGGTCAAACAGAGTCAGTGTGCTGATATTGTGCATGTTGGCTTCCTTGAAATTAAAAGGTGTGAAAACCACTGTGCTACACTAAATTGAACAGAGCCTTCATTAGTATAATTGGTAAAACCTGTGAAGTTTTAGCCTGGAGGGACGATTGAAGTGCGATTGGTTAGTTAATGTTATTTGTTAGGCCAAACAGGATAGACTACATGCCATAGTATGAGGGATGATGGCTCTGTGATTGGCTAATCCATAGTTAGGCAGCGGCCCAACCAGCCGACCAATGCTGTAACTTCATGGCCAGACTTTCTGAGATCTCCACTAGGTAGGCGGAGCTGGGCGGAGGTATCCAACCGTCTTTTTTTTAAATCATATCTCTTGCTTTTTTGTCAGGAACATAAGTAATGATACCTTTGTTTGAGGCCTGAAAGGAAAAATTATGAAGCAGATAGGAGAAAAGCAATCATAGCTTATCACCAAGTAGAAATGTTTTGTGTCCAAAACAATTTGCATAACTGCAGACTAATTATACAGTAATTAGTCATGACACAATTAGAGCAGGTACCAACATTTCTTTTCATGATATTTGATCATTTACTTTAAATGAGATCTGTCTCAGTCTGTCGTTTGCATGCCCCCCTTCTCACCAGTCTGATTGTCTTTTATGGCCCTATTATTGTGTCACCATCTCACTGTTTTCACTTAGTCTCTGTCAGGTGGAAACCTCATACGTCCAAAACTGTTACTTTTCAGGATTCAAATTCAAAAACAGCAAAAGTAGCAGATCGACAACTTCAAAACGTGTCGCTTCGTGCCACGTTTCGAGCTTGCAAATCTGCTTCTTTTGACACTTTTGTGTGACGCTGTAGTATGATCAAGTAGGGCATTATTTAACGAAAAAACACAAACAGTTAGAATATGGAGATAAGAGGTTTTTGCGCGACAGAAACGATTTGCTGTGTGCAAACAAGGTTATTTGGGCAATGTTCTGTTGACCACAGCATTATTACTTGACCTTTTATTTGCTCCACTAAAATCCATCAACACGTCTGACAGCAGCCATCTTACTTCTCCTCATCAGCCACCATGTCTGTGTTGAACTGCTCCTTCGTGACTCGCTCCACCACCTCAGACAGCGGCGGCGCCGCGGTGCACGATGACTTCGGCTGCCCCGAGGCAGCCGTGGCGTGTGGCATGAACCTGTCCTGGATCCTGGCCAACGCCAGTGCTCAAGACCTGGACGAAATGTGCCTGAGCGAAGTGGAGTACCTGGCGAAGTACCTGGGTCCCCCGCGGTCCCCCGCGTTCCTCCCCGTCTTCGTCATCTTCCTCGCCATCTTCGTGGTGGGCGCCCTGGGCAACGCTCTGACATGCGCCGTCATCATGCGTTACAAGGTGATTGTGGGAAAGGTTCAGCAGCAGGAGGGGTAATGAGAGATTCATCCTCCCAAGGGGACAACCAATAGACTTAGACGGTCCTTTGTGCCACTAGCTATGAAGATGTACCGAGGAACTTCTTAACCTTTTGAACCCCAACATGCCTAATCTGGGGGGGGCGGGGGGGATCGGACTATATTCAAACTAGAGAATTTGGTGGTTAAGAGTTCACTTCCACTCATCTAGAGGGTTTAAGCAGTTAATAACTGCTGTGCTGCCTTTGGCGACTGAATCAATAAGGTCTTCTCTTATCTAAGGTGATGCGAACCCCCACCAACTACTACCTGTTCAGCCTGGCCGTGTCCGACCTGCTGGTCCTGCTGATGGGCATGCCCATGGAGCTGTACGAGATGTGGCAGAACTACCCCTTCCTGCTGGGCGAGGAGGGCTGCTACTTCAAAACCTTCCTGCTGGAGACCGTCTGCTTCGCTTCGGTCCTCAACGTCACGGCGCTCAGCGCGGAGCGCTACATGGCGGTGCTGCACCCGCTCAAGGTCAAACACGCGACCACGCGCTCCCACGCCAAGCGGGTCATCCTGGCGCTCTGGGTGCTGTCCATGCTGTGTGCTGTGCCCAACACCAGCCTCCATGGGGTGGTGGTGCTGGCCCCGCGGTTTGGACGAGAATTCCCCCAGTCTGCCATGTGTAGTACGTATGAAATGTGACTTTATTTTAATTAAAATCTTTATAGTAGCCAATAATTTGTTCCCCGTAAAAACTAAGCTATGATGTATAAACAAACAAAAAAAAGACTAAGTATATTGACAATTTCGTCAACAAATAAAAACTAGCCAAAAATGTTAGGGAGGGACTAGTGGAGAAGAGATCCAGTAAAAATAACTAAAACAAGTCATTTTATATTTGGTTGCGCTGTCGCACTCTGAAAATAGCCGATCACATATCTCACAGCGCGTCGCAGCGCGTCGCAGCACGACAGCGTGCAATGCAGTGTAAAATCAGCCATTACGATCAACTGTAGATTTTGTTGATTATAATCTTATGATATTAAGTCGACTAAAACTAGACTAAAACTAAAACATTTCAGATGACTAAAATATGTCAAAAACTAAATGGATTTTTATCCAAAAGACTATGACTAAAACTAAATCGAAAATTGCTGTCAAAATCAACACTGCGTTGAAACCACTGTGTTTTCACAACATACTGTCTATAGCTCTGGTGAGACCATCCTGGATGTACCACCTGATCGCCCTGATCTCCACGCTGTTCTTCTTCCTGCTGCCGATGCTGTTGATCAGCGTGCTGTACCTGCTCATTGGGCTGCGGCTGCACAGGGAGCGTGTCATCACCATGGTTGAGTCCAGGCCCGGCGTCGTCAGGGACGGTCTCTCCTCCGCACACAGGCAGCAGCAGAGGACGAGAAACCGACAGGTCACCAAAATGCTGTGTAAGATAAGATGGCATTGCCATTGACTTTTTTTTTTTTTTTTTGCTAAAGAAAATCAAACACAGTTTAACCACATTAACCTTTTTTTTTGCCAAGGAAAATCAAACATAGTTTAACCACGTTAACCTTTTTTTTATTTTGCTAAGCAGAATATAAACATAGTTTAAGCACATAGGCAATGCAGTACTAACAGACACTTGATTTGTTCAACTATATGCACACTAGTGATGGGCATATCGATACTTGTATCGATATATCGATCGATTGTCTGAATATCGTTTGGTATCGATACTTAAAAAAACATATCGATACTTTTTAATCCGTTTCCGGTTTACATTGTAATCATGCCACCAACCATGCAGCCTGTGTGTCTGACCGTGTCCCCACCAAACCCTGTTTTTTCCTGCAAGGTGTCCTGGTCGTCGTGTTCGGCCTGTGCTGGGCTCCGTTCCACGTGGACCGCCTGCTGTACAGCTACATCGTCATCGACCCGTGGTCCATGCAGCACATCCGGCTCTTCGAGTGTGTCCACATCGCCTCCGGTGTGTGCTTCTACCTCAGCTCCGCCGTCAACCCCATCCTATACACCCTCATGTCCACCAGGTTCCGGGAGATGTTCAGACAGGTCACCTGCATGACCCCCGCGGCGTCGCAGAGCGCCCAGGTGACCCTGTGCGAGAGAACGCCACACAACAGAACCCAGAGGTAAAGGGACATTTCACTTTCAAACATGTTTTTAACGTCTCCTGGCTTTTGTGAGCACCCCCAGACAGTTATGAAGTTGCTTGATTCGGTATTTAGATATTTGATATTCATTTTAGCAGACACCCCCCCTTCCTATACAAACCCCCCATTGTAACTTCAAACTCCATTTTAACCATGACAGAAGCCCTATTTTTATTTTTCAATTATTCGAATATAGAGCTCGCATTGTATCACGTTGTGGGTTTGTTGATCTGCAATTAATTAGATTTTTTTAATACCTATTGACAAATCTCTTATAGGGTTAGGCTGGCACAAAGTATTTTCAGATAAGGGTCCGTGGCCAAATACATAAATTTGGGGGTCCTTGACATGAAAATGTTTGAGAACCACTGGCCAACACATTGTGCAACCCTAATGCCTAATTTATGTTATATGTGGTACAGTGGCGTCTCGCACCAACTGCTATTTTTGGTGTGTGACAGAGTTGTACGAAAAAGTATAAATCAGGCTTAATCTTGTCGTAGAGTTTGACAAGTCCTGAGAAAAAGATGATCCTGTTGTGGAATTATTTACGACCATAGACTGTGAAAAAAAAAATGGACAAAGCAAGCCCCATTGGTTTCTGCAGACCATTTTGAAGCCACTTTTTCGGCGAATTCAAATCCGCCATCTTTGAACTCCCTGTCCCAAAAACAAACCGTAAACGACTGGTATTGGCTGCCACCGCAGCGAGGGCGGGTCTTCACTCGGTAGAACCATGAAGCTCTAGAAACATACCTTTCTTCATCATATTTTTTTTTAATTAATGGGACATTAATTTACTAAACGCATATCATATCAAATTTTCAATTACCATATATGGTAATTGAAAGAAGACTTTAAACTAGCGACTGAAAGCTTAAAGTATTTATGACAATGTTTATTAAGGTAATAAAATCAAGTGTAAAGTCTGGCCAAAAACCCGCTTGAATAGAGAGTTATTGCTCCTGCAGCCAGCATGGGGGAAATAGCAAAACTAGTGGCCATTCATATGAACTGTCACTTCCTATATGGCCTTTATTTAGAAACCGGATGCTAGCCCCTTGGTTATGACTCAAACTGTTGGATCATGTCTGTCAGTTGTGAGAAAATCAAATAATGATGTGCACTTATAATTTGCCAAGAGGCTTCTGGTAAAATCATCATCTCCTAATTCAGTGGTTCTCAACGACCCCCAAAATTATATGATTTACAAAATATTTTGTTCCTGGGACGGGTGATGCTATGTTAACTAATTATGCTGGGGGCCCCCTGGGACCCCCCCAAGGACCCCTGGGAACCACTGTCCTAATGCATATTTTATTCTTAATACAATCCCAATTCCATATCGTTTGGATTTTGCAGCCTATTGGGTCTTTTCACTGCGTAATAAAAAATTATGTATTTATTTGTATATAGTGTGAAACATAATTTACAGCTGTAAAAATAGCATAAAGCATATTTCTTATAATTGATGGCTACGCTGATTATAAAATATTGTACAATCTTGCTACTATTGTCATTATGGCTTTTTTTGTTGTTAATTGCTTTGATGTTTTTGAAAGGGTGCATACAAGTACAGAATTACAGTGTTAATATTCATTGTTAATGTTCTCCTGGGGGCTTGTGTCTAATTAAAAGTAATTAGGCCTAGTGAAATGAGTTCATTATTTTTTCTCACTCATGTCCATATTATCACAATAAAAAGGAGAGAGAGAAACGATTGCTTGTCATACGACCAACAGGCTACTCTTTCAGAGATGATTTTGAATGCAAATGTATTGAATAATTTTCTCCCAATGCCTCTGAGAATATTGTGTATTTCTGTTCATTAATATAATTGTACTCCGCCGTTCTCCTTTGGAATGACAATTCAAAGGTGGCAATAGACCCAATCCTCCCAATTAGGCACACAGTTATTTTGGTATTCGGAATTCTCCGGATAGCTTGCAACTATCAATTTCTAAGGTTTTCCTGAAACAGCAGGCTTCTGCAGATCATTCACTATTGTAACATTGATAGTCTAAATCCGGGGTCCTCAAAAATGCTCAGGCCAAGGACCCCTTATCTGTGAGAGAGATGAAGCAGGGAACCCCCCCACTACATATTGTATACAATTGTGTCACAGATTCAAAACATTTGGTCATCGGTGTTGTGTAAATTAATGTTTTGCTTTTTGTTTGTTTTTTGTTAATCTGTTCTATATGATGGATTCATGTTAATGTGCACTTTCAGCCTTTCAACCACTTAAACCCTCAATGCCGTTGGCTCTGTACTTGGTCTGCTCTTTTTTTTACCTCTGCAAAACTCTTTGCCGAAAATAGCCGTTCTACGTTATGAGCTTGTAGATCTGCTATTTTCGGCTAATGTTCTCCTCAGAATAGGGATGCTAGGGTTCAAGTGGTTAATGTAAAAAAGAAGTTCCTATTACACAGAGATTTGGTGGCCCCTCTGTAGTAACTCTGAGGACCCCCTAGGGTTCCCGGACCCCCTGTTGAAGACACCTGGTCTAAATACAACATGTAAATAGCTGGATATTGACTAAAAACAGAGTCACCACTCTTTATAAAGCTGCTTGAGGACTCATATTCTTGTATACCTCAAAACAAGCAAAAACGCCCGGCACAAAATGCAATTATGCTGGAATAGCAAGAACAAGTAACAATGATACTTCTCAGTGTGTTACATATAGACTACACTAGATTCTGAAGACTGAAGTATTATTCTTTTCCATGTTATTTTTTTTGGCTTGCATTATATTTTCAAATCTTATTTGGTTTCAAATAAACTAAACTGCCTGCCAATGGCTTGATATGTAATTGATAATTAAGGCACACTGATGTGCCAAATGTTGAGTCAATCATCCCATCAAGCCAATGTTCATCTCCCATTGGCACAAACCTAATCTCTGGACAGATTACGCTGACAGCAGCACCACTGCTGTAGTGTTGTTGTTAGTAGGGATAAACCATAGACAGTCAAAAGAATGGACAGAGCAGAGTGACGCCATTGGTTTCTACAGACCGTAAACGAAGCCTATTTCTCAGCAATTTCAAGTCCGCCATCTTTCTATATCACACGCGTGCATGCGTGCGCATACAGCACCCGCAACCTAAAACGTGTTCCCACGGCCCTGGACATGCAGCGAGGACCTCCCTAGGGAGACGCTAATAGATGCCCGAACCACCTAGCTGGCTCCTTTCCGAGCAAAGGAGTAGCGTCGACTTCCACGACTTCGCCTCGAGATCCTGTCCATGAATATCACAAACAGGATAGGTGACATGGCGCTATCAGGCTCTGCTCCTGTCGGGGAGGGTGGGTCTGATGTCATTGGGTTTAGGAGTTCCACAAAGTGTTCCTTCCACCGCCCTACGACTTCCTCACTTGACGTCAGCAGAGTCCCGTCCTTGCTGTACACAGCTTGGATGGTTCCTCGAATCCTATACTTCATTTACTGTACATGACATTCACCCATTTCAACAAAGAATAAAATGAGCAGAGTTCGGAGATTTTACGTGGGTAGAATATTTAGTAGCATGAAAAAGAAAACAACAATACAATATACTGCAGAGCTTTTGCATGATTACCAGTGTGCAGACTTTATTTCTTCTTTGAATATTTAGTAGCCCACAGGTGAGCAGTACAAACCCTGACTCTCCTGGGTACAGATATGCAAATCTCAGTCGTTTGATGACCGTCCGCTATACATATCACCACAAACATAGGCTACTATAGTGATATAGACACTGACACTAATATCGACACTGTCGGGTGGAAACCTCATTGTGTCCAAAACTGTGACTTTTCAGGATTCAAATTCAAACGTAGCAAACGTATCAGATCTACACGCTCAAAACGCGCCGCGAGCTTCCAGATATGCTACTTTTGATGTTTTTGTGTGACGCTGTAGTATGATCAAGTGGGGCGTTAATTTACGGGGGGAGAAAAACAACACAAAAAGTTAGAATATGGAGAAAAGAGGTTTCTGCCCGACAGCAACACTGTATGTTTGTGAGTCCAGCGCTGCTCTGGTTTGCTGCTGTGCTGTGGGGAGGCAACATGAAAGCAAGGCAATGATGAGGCCCGGAAGATTCACTGTCGTTGGCCTACTTCTAAAGCCTGTGCATGGACAGCCGGGAGGAGGAGGAGGTGGAGGAGGAGGAGGAGAGGAGAATAACATCTCTGAACTGATCTCCATGCTGCTGGACCAGACTACTCTCATCTTTGAAGTGCTTTCATCCCCCCCCCCAAGCTTCAGCACAGAGCGTTTTAATCAACACCAATCCGGCTTTAATGTACAGCAGTGATCCTCAACTCTTTTATTTTATTTATTCATCTCCAGGACCCCCGGTATTAGGAATTAGGCGATGGACCCCCTTTTGTTATCTCATGGGACCACAATCTGTCCTCAGTCCTCAGTGGTAATTTAACTCAGTGCAAAAGAAATTGTAGCAATAATTTGCTCCCCCCCAACAAGAGAACCAGTGCTGTACAGTACTGTATGTCACCTGCACGAATGTTGCCCTGCTCTTTTGGATGGCTGTTTGTACGACTCACAGGATTCAACAGTCAGCATGGGAACCCAAACATCAACGGCTCACACAATGGGGAGATATTGGGCTTATATGTGCTGACAGGGCTACTCGCTAGGAGGACTCTTTGGACTTCAAGGTAGGGTAAGTGATATTTTTTGGTTAAAACAAAACGTTTTTTGTTGAAAGGTTAGAGCTATGTAACTTTCCTCTTCTACCCCGGATTTGAATCCAGTTTCCTGCTTATGTTTACATTGAGCTAATAGAGCCGGCCTGCTTGCTCAGGGGATAAATTGAATCTTGACCTTCAGGTCAAAATTCATGACAGATTCATACATGACCTTTGACACAATCTAAATGTCTCAATAGAAGAGCAGGGAGACAAAATACAACCACCCCAATAGTATAAGTTATATTGTATTAACTCATTCACTGCCAGATTTCTTTCTGGCTGCGTTTGCCCACTGCCAGCAATTTTCGTTTTGTTTTTAACTTTCAACAGGTCACAAAAAAATGATATTCATTATGATCGCATGTCCAGTGTACGCATGTCCAGTGTTAACACACGTGCTAAACATTCCAATCGGCTCGTCTACTTCTCATGCAGCCCCATTTCTGGTCAAAGATGCACGGTTCTCTTACTTTTTCAGCTCGCCACAGAAAATGTACATCCCTTATGATCGCGTGTCCGACTGTTGGTAAACACACAGGGTACGTGTGTGTGTCACCCAGAGAAAAAATATTCCATCTGCGACATTCCCTTCTCCTGTAGCAGCAGTTTTCAGCAGAGTTAAACAGGAAGCGGACGGAAACAGAAATCTTGGATTGAAGTTATTTCCGTATCCAGGTGAGGTACAGTGAAAATGGTCACTGCGGGTGATAAAGAACAGTGCGATCCTTTATAAAATCAAATCAAATAGAAAATTACGTTTATTATGTCCGTGGCAGAATTGGACATTGGGAAAAAATATGTTTTTTTCCAGTGAGTATTGTTAATATTGATTACTAATTGACGCAATGATTACTATTTTCCAGATAGTAATCATTGCTATAGAGTGTTTTGTTCAGTCACAGGGGTCTCCTTGTCTCTCCAGCTCTTTAAAGGAGAGATCCGGACATTTTAAGTGTTATCTTTGATGTGTCGCTAATCACTCACCATCATTGAAAGGGACGTTGAGTTATTCCAGAGAGTCCCCTGTCGTCCAGTCTGACGACCCCCTCCGTTGGCATAATGGGAGCCCGTGTAAGAGTGAAAATCGTCTATTATAACCGATGTAAAGTTAGTTTTTTCTCTACTACTGCTCATCGTGGAGTCTCATGATACTCAAACATGCACTGAATGTCGCGAACGAGCTACCGTTCGTGCAGAACGAGATGACGCTGGTTGCTTATTTCTTCCACAGACGCCAGGTTCTCCCCCTCCGTTATGCCAACGGAGGGGGTCGTCAGACTGGACGACAGGGGACTCTCTGGAATAACTCAACGTCCCTTTCAATGTTGGTGAGTGATTAGCGACACATCAAAGATAACACTTAAAATGTCCGGATCTCTCCTTTAACCCTTCCATTGTGTTAGGGTCTTTTTTGACCCGTTTTCAAGTTTGAATAGGTAAAAAGTAGGCCTACCCTTTACATTTCTTTATTGGAACGAGGCTTCATGATATCCTCAGAAATAGTCATTTTAACGCAACAAAATTATTTATCATCATATTAATTAAATCAGATGTTCTAAAAAAAAGAGTGACACTTGTGGTGTTAGGGTCCGATTTTTTTTTGGGAAATGTGTTCTAATTATTATTCTTAATTATTCTATTATAGCTAGATAACATCATTATCCATTGCCTTTATTATAGGAAATGTAATGAGTGAATTTTAACATTTTTATAATAGAAAATGAGATATTTTGAAAGATGAAACCCTAGCCCTAACCCAACATAATATTTTAAAAAGTGTTTACATGGATATGAATGCATTACAAGTCAGCTATGAGGTGGGAGAAAAAAATATATGAAAATACTTATTTTTTGAGTATTTTGGGCTGATTTAAATCACGGGTCAAATTTGACCCGCTAACACCACAAGTGGATGCAGTTTTCTAACACAATGCAAGGGTTAATAAACAGAAAATACATTGTCAAGAAGGTGACACATTCTCAGCCAATCAGAGAATGTTTAATCTGTATCCTGTCTGAGTTATCTATTCTGATTGGACAAAATTGGTATCCTAACCTGAAAATGCATGTTCTGTTTATTAAAAAGCTGGAGAGACATGGAGACTCCTGTTACTGAACAAACACTATATAGCAATGAGTACTATCAGAATATAGAGATATTTAACACTTATTTTACCCAAAGAAAGCCACTTACCCTACCTTTCACTTTATATTCATTTGAAACGGGGTGCAACAGCTTATCGCACCAATGGATTTAATCAATTATAAAAAGTTACCGATAATCAATTTAAATAAAGATTATTGGGGGGGGGGGGGTTAAATTGAACTTTTTTGTTTCAAAAGTATGTAAAATAGCAAAGCACACAATATGCAACACATTCCTGCAAGCTCGAAACGCCACGCAAAGCGACACGTTTTGAGCTTGCAGATCTGCTATACTTTTGAAACTTTTGTGTCACGCTGTAGTATGATCAAGTAGGGCATTGATTTGCAAAAAAAAACCAAAAGGTTAAAATATGGAGACAAGAGGTTTCTGCCCGACAGCAACGATATCTATCAATATACATTTAACTTAACCTTTTACAGAGGCTTCCAGAGCATTGCAAATATATCTGGTTTGAGGCTACATCTAGCAGCTTCCTCCACTCTTGATGTAATCACTGCACAGTTCCTTTCTGCAATAGGGTCATCATTTAAAAACTTCTGATTTTAAATCATATACATATAACTGCATGAAAACGAAGAAAATGATGTTGCCGTTTAGGTGGACTAGTATGTAATTATGAAAAGTTGTCCCGTATCCGTTGTCCTATACCTTTACATTATTCAGTGTATGCATACTTGTGCATTTGATACAGGATATTTTGTTTATGCTGTACTGTATATCATTCTCCCACTGTCACCGAGGTCACGTTAGCAGTGCCAGTGCATTAAACAGCTCAGTGACAGGTTGATGACACCAACATGTGAATGATGATGTTGGCAAAGACTCGGCAAAGATAAAAAACGGTCCGGGAAGGTTATACGGGACCGTGGAATCCCAGCACAACTTCTCAATTGTGCTGTCGCTGCACTCTTCTTAGTATGTCTATAATATCATCTCTGTCGGGTGGAAAGATCTTATCTCTGTATTCTAACTTTTTGTGTTTTTTTTTGGTAAATGAATGCCCTCCTTGATCATACTACAGCGCAGCGTCACACAAAAGTATCAAAAGTAGCAGATCTGATGCGTTTCAAGCTTGTAGAGCTGCTACTTTTTTATTTGAATCCTGAAAAGTAACAGTTCAGTCAGGAACACTCTACTCAAAGTCGATTTAACCATTTATTGCAACAAATGGAATACAGTTCAGCTTGGCATTAAAGGCTCCGCTATTGGAGATACAGTATCCCTGAATTTTGTCCAAGCAGCATGCTTAGCAAAATCAGGGAATGTTAAGCAAAACCCCCATAAGGATACAATAGCAAACAATAAGCAACACAATGACATATTAGTTTGAATTAGCTTGAAAGCCGTATTTAAAGGAACCTCTTTGTTAAGGCGGGAGCTCTGATTGGAGTATGAATGCGTGACGTAATGACCAGCATAGCAGAGCTGTGAATGGGGAATAGGAGGCTAGGCTGATGTTCACATCAGCTGACTGACAGCCGATTACAAGTGCAAGACTTCCGTGTCCTGCATGAACTAATGCTATGCTTCATTTTTGGACATTTTCCACCCCACAGAGGCGATTATGCTCTTCAGCCAATTTGACTGGTGTTTTAAATGTGTTTGGCGTGGTGGGACAGGCCAGAAACACATTTATTTAATAGAGAATGACATTGTCTATGGTGCATGTTAATCTAAATATAGCTTGGTTTAATTAACAAGTTCAAAGTAGGGTTAAAGGTACAATACATTAGAGTCAAACAGGACACCTGCTTGTGGAAATAGAAATAAATTAAGTGAAATAAATACATTTATATTAAATAAGCTTGTATTATCATTTGAAAGGTTAACTGTGTACTTATATTTATCCATGGTTTTGTTTAGTTTTTAGTTTTTGTCTCCGCCAGGCCAAAGGCATGGCGAGAGTATGTTTTGCACCCTGTCCGTCCGTCCGTCCGTCCGTCCGTCCGCCAGTCCGTCTGTCATTCTGTCTGTGTACAGCTAATGTCCGGCACCGTTGGCTTGATTGCAGCGAAACTGTGCACACACACTCCCTGGATGCCAATTCAGAACCACTGCCCCAAATTATTCACATGAGCCTGTTATAGCGCCACCAGCGCCACCAGGAGGCCACTTTGTTTTGCGAGTGACGAGTGGCAAGAGTACTTTTGTTTTTACAGTACTCCTACAGATTTTATCCAAACATCACGCAAATCGCTACACAGTATCTCTACTCAGTCATTAAACAAAACAGGTCTTTAAGATTTTTCATATTCCATCCTGATTGACTAAAAATGGCTTCCAAAGTTTGCAGGATTGGTCCGTTTTGAACTAAATGTCTCAAATCATGAACACAGCGTGCAATTTCCGTGAAATTTTGCACGTACATTTCCACTAGGCTGAGGAAGAAATGCCACTGGAAATCAGCCTCATGGTGGCGCTATTACAGGCCGATTCGTGTTTTTACCTATAACTGCAGGGATCTGTGTAAAACTTTGTATGTGCACTCGCTAGAGGCCAAGGACTGGATTGGAAAAATTGATATATTACTCCTTCAGATTTTATCAAAATTTCACACAAATCGGTATACATGATCTCTATAGTCATGTGATCAAGACGGATCTGTTTGATTTTTCATATACCATCCTGATTGGCTAAGATTGATATCTAAAGTTTGCAGGAGTGGTCCATTTTCAACAAAATGCCGCAAATGATGAACGCAGCGTCCGATTGCAGTGAAATTTTGCACGCACATTCGCACTACGTTGGGGAACAAAGGCCATCCTTTCAACATTTGTCATTATAGCGCCACCAGGAGGCCGATTTTGTATACAAATAAATAAATGTGTTACTCCTACAAATGTTGTCCAAACATCACGCAAATCGGTACATATTATTTCTTTAGTCAAGTGATCAAGACCGATCCGTCCGATCCGTCCGATTTATCACATTCCAGCTTGATTGGCGAATTCCCAACATTGCTGGTCCACAATAACCTACCTGACCTGGCTGGCAGAGACGTGTGCTCCGAGGAGCACTTTTTCTAGTTTCTCTCTCTTTTATTCTCATTAATATTTTATCTTTTTTGACTGAGTTGTGTTTTGTTTCTCTAAAATGTCAATTACTGTCTGAGGTTGAGCAGGTTTTTGAGGCTTTTTTCTAAACTGTAGTTACTTATTTGGGCTTGTTTCCTAATGTTGTTTAAACCAGTGTTCTCAAACATTTTCATGTCAAGGACCCCCAAATGTATGTATTTCTCCATGGATCCCCCCCCCCCCATCTAAAAGTATTTTGAGACCAGATTTGTGTTAAAATGAGTAAAAAAATATTCAAAATGTATCACTTTTTTTCAAGATTTATTTTGAAAATAGCAGATCTACAAGCTCACAATGTGCCGCATCGCGACGCGTTGTGAGCTTGTAGATCGTCTATTTTCAAATATCCGCTACTCATGTGGCCTAGCTTCTTTTGGGCTTGTTTTCATAGACCTAGTGAAGTTGTTTAATTCTCACAAAATCTGACAACACTGGTGCCCAGCCTCTGAAAATAGCTTTATGGAAGAAACACATTCACAGCTCACATGCTCTGAGAAACAAGCTGAGAACAGGGAACCAAAAAACAACCTCCTTTGCGTTGTGAGAAGAATAATTCAACATCTTGTTGTCTTTTTTCTCTCTGTGACAGCAGCATGTTCTTTGTTCCTATAGTGCTGAGCAACCAATGCTCTCTGAGACAGATTTAAATGAATTGTCCCATGAGGAAGTGCCACTATACACCAAACATGTGTTTGATTGCTTTTACTGAAGGAAACACCTTGTTAACGGTAGCTGAGCTATTCACAGCTACACAGTATGGTTGACTCAACAAGTTAATTAGTAGTAAAACTTAATGAATCTCCACCAGGCCCCAATGCTGCTTGTTAAGCACACCAGCAATATTCTCAGCTCTATATATCCTTGTGGTTCAGCGAGATGTTCAGCGAGATATGGGGCATTAATTTATACAATGAATCTGGTTAGGTGTAATGTCCATGGGTCCTACAGTATATGTCTCCTTTAATATGCCTAAATTTATATTCTATTTATCTATATATCATGGATTGCACTGTGATACTTCCTACATAACTCGTTGCTACCATTTGTTTTTACTTATAATACTTATAATGTAGATTTGAGTCTCAGGATAGTTTATCATAGCAGCGCAAATTGTACAATACTTGATTTGTTATGAATCATTGTGGATGCTTCAGGAAAATATTGTTTGTGTGATAGTGTGATAGTGTGTTAAACTGGTTTTGATGCTATATTAACTCATTTTGTTGGGAACCCCCTGGAAATTCCTCAAGGACCCCTTGGGGCCTACGGACCCCACTTTGAGAACAATTGCCCTACAGTGTGTGTTTGTAGCCTACTTGCCTCTGATCTATATCATTGCTATCTCCATATTTGAACTTTTTGTTTTTTTCCCCGTAAATTAACGTCCTACTTGAGCATACTACAGCGTCACACAAAAGTATCAAAAGTAGCTACCAGATCTGCAAGCTCGCGTTTTGAGCTTGTAGATCTGATACTTTTGCTGTTTTTGAAATTGAATCCTGAAAAGTAACAGTTTTGGACATGTGAGGTTTCCACCCGACAGAGACGATACGTAGACATGGTTCTTACTGCTGAGTCACAATGATGGTTGTTCAGACTCAGTCGTTTGTATAATGCAAGGAATGACAGATTCAAACATCCCTGTGTGTAGCATTACAGATAATCAGAAACATAAATAACGCACATCCTCCGTTCCTTGGCGCTGAGCTTTGAACTGTACAGACAGTAATAATAAAACAAAGGTATGGCTCGCAACTCACTTTGATGCTCCAGGTTTTATTTCACAACAAACAGCTGATACGACGTTTCGACCCTTTCGGTCTTTTTCAAGTATAAACAAGAACAGGAAATGACCTCTTTTTATACAGGAATAAATGATTTTGGTTACCAGCCCCACCTGGTGATCAGGGGCGGTACCAAGACTTATTAAACATTTTGTCAAGAGACAAGTAGAGACGATTTTTTTCAGAAACAGACAGATACTTTAAAAAATATGTTTAAAACAAGAGGGTACACACAGGACATTGTAGACAAGGCAGCATTGAAGGTATGCCAAAAAACCCAGGAAGAATGTTTACAATCTACGAAAAATAAAAACACGTCTGTACAACCTATACAGTGTGTCACACAATACTCACCTCTAGGCAATTGTTTTAAGAAAACTATAAAAAAAACATTGGCATCTTCTTAGTTCTGATCCAACATTGGACAAATCTTTCCAGATCCCCCCTAGGCTACTATACAGGAGAGCACATAATATCAGAGACATTGTGGTGAAATCAGATCTACCTCCTAAAAAACTCCACACTTTCCTAGATGACTTACCAGATGGTAATCGACGTTGTGGTTTGTGTGCCCTATGTCATTTTACAGAAAAATGCAACTTTTTCTATCACCCGTCAACGGGGCAAGAGATAAAAATAAGAGGCAAAATAACATGTACAACGAATAATGTAATCTCTCAAGAACAGATTCTGCTCTGCGTTGGAATCTGTCGTGAAGGTTCGTCATAAAGTGTACACACTGGGCTACAAGTGGGCGTGCCTTCAGATCAGGAAGCAGGCCGCGCTTTACCCAATCAAATGTAGTGGGCGGGATTTACGTGTCCGCCGATCATTCCCCACTCGAAACCAACCGAAACTAATTTAACAATAGCGTCCGCGGAGCAGACAAAACCACGAAAAGATATTCACATTTTAACTTGCTCTTTTATCATAGAAACAAGTGGGCTTATAACCAAAACGATCCATGTTCTCTGGGAGAAGTGGTGTTAGTGTTCCGTGTAGACATATTGTTAGTGGGAATGAAAACATAGTCGCACCACCGGAAGTGAAACGCTGAAGGCAGACCAAAACCCCGGTTTCCTTGCGCACGGGTGCTACGTCGTCATTGTCCCAGAGCCAAGTGAGAGAGTACAAACAGCAGAGGGCGCTGTTTTTCCTTCTCATTTGGTTCTGGGTTCCCAGATTGCGAATAATGTAATCTATCTACTTAGATGTCCATGTGGGAAAGCGTATGTGGGTAAGACAACACGTGCATTAAAAACATGCATTGCTGAACACAGGAGTACAATACGTAATGGGGACGAAAAAAGCCCAGTAGCTTTACATTTTAAAAAGGCACACCACAATGTCTCATCTTTAAGATACCTAGGAATAGAGAAAGTGCATCTTCCGAGACGAGGGGGAGATATAGACAATCTCCTACTGAGGAGGGAAGTATGGTGGATCCATTATCTTAAAATCATGGCACCAACAGGACTCAGTGAGGACTTTGATATTAGGCCATATTTATAAACAAGCCAAGGAAGGGAGTTGTGTATGTGTAGGTTATAAAACGTTAACTTTTCTTTTCCTTTTGTTGTTTGTGTTTTTTGCTTGTAACTTGTGGTACACAGTGGATAGGATCTGGACCAAAAAAAAGATATATAGTTTTTAAGGAGTATTTCTTGAGAAATGCATGTCATGAAATGTATTTTTTGGAGGAATATTTTTTGGAAAATATTTGTCAGCAGATAGTAAGCATAGTCCTTATTACCTGTCTGTTGAATCAAATGAATTGAGTCTTCTACTGTTTTTAAAACTTGTATCTTTACTAAAGTCTTTTTTCTAAAAAATGGTTGTAAAAAATCAAGAAAATGTTCTAAAAATACTTTGTAAAATGTAAAAGATGAAATGTTGTCTTTTGATAAGTTGTCTCTTGACAAAATGTTTAATAAGTCTTTCGAAAGGGTCGAAACGTCGTATCAGCTGTTTGTTGTGAAATAAAACCTGGAGCATCAAAGTGAGTTGCGAGCCATATCTTTGTTTTAGCATTACAGATAAGCCACAGAACATCACCTGGTTAGCGTACATTAGTACAGCAGCATGAAGCCATATTTTGTCTTTAGTGTGACAAGAATAGTAAGAATGGAAACGGCTACGTCGGGCAGCATAGGAATACAAGAAGCAATTAAAAGCAGAAAGAGGCAATTATCTAGCACACAAGGACTGGATTTGGGCAAGAAATGCATTTGTGTTGGAAAAGGAAATATTATTCTTTAAAGTGGTGATGATTTGAGGGTCATGTGAAGACAAGCTTACAGTTCAGCCAAGGTGCACCATCATTGGTTGGTAATTAACAGAGCAAAACAAAATAATAAATATTAAGGATAAATAGGCCATATGTGTGTCACACTATGGTACTACCCCCTTTAACAATGCCACAGGAATTGTTTTGCTAATATGCACGAAAGAAAAGTATAATCTATGGAACTATTAAATGCCCTTTCTCATGGAAGAAACTAGAATAAAAAGACTAATTTCCCTTAGTAAATTGTGAGATGTGAAGCCAATTGTCACTGGCAGGGATTCATTTTATCTTCTGCTATCGGGTGTGCAGTTAATTATGCTGGTATATTTCAAGAACGTATTATGGCTCCTCTGCTTAATTACACTTATCTTTTATGACGCCACATTTAAAATGATAATAGCACTACTTGTGAAATACTCGAGCACAAAAAACACAGAAATAAACTGTAAATATATGTTGGGGTGGTCCACAATAAGCTGCTCTGTTTGGTCATTGAGGTATTTTCTGTGAAGCATGGGGTGAACTGGATATTCACCAATAAGTGTCACACACAAGTCGACACTAGTGGACAAAAACAAGATATGTAGAGTAATAGTGAAATTATCCGGCATTTTACGACATGAAGAACCAGAATACAACCAAACAAAGCATGAAGTTTCCCGCGCTCGCCTCGCTCCCTTTCATGGGAGCGCACGCACTTACTTGCAAGCCCAAGACAAGTGTAGCATTGGTACTCTGTGGAAACAGCAGTCTTTCATGTATTCCGTGATTGTACAATCTTTGTCAAGTAGCCTATGTAGTGGAACGCAGTGAGCTGGGATTGAACCCGAGGCTCCCACTCGCCAGTCCGACGTGTTACCAGTCATGCCAATAGGGCTGAGCCCGATTGGCAGGTCTGTTGCAGGCCGGTTCTGGCTAATTTGACTATGGGGGCTACAATCACCCCCCCGATCTTTGGAGCGCGTCCTCGCGCTTCACACTTCACGCCGCGGTCCACCGTACAAAAACATAAACATACATTACCCACTTCAGCCCTATATACATTTCGGCCAATCTCACGATGCATCGCGATGTGATGCATTGTGAGCTTGTAGATCTGCTATTTTCAAAAGATTTTTATACATTTGAAAACTGAAATGGAAAAGTCTGCATAATGAGTACTTTCTACTTTTGGTACTTTAAGTAGGCTACATTTTGGTACCAATACTTTTTGTACTTTTACTCAAGTACATTTTTGCCAGACCCAGAGGGTCGGCCTACATGAGGCTCTGCCCCCTTTCGTCCATACATGGGCGAAAAAGACCGGCTGTATAAAAGGGATCCTTTCTTCTCCATACATGGGCATAAAAGGGACACAGGCTGACACGTAATACGAAGTCCGTCATACGAAGTCCTTATAAAGTACTAGGAATTTATTCTGGGTCTGGCAGAACCAGGTCTCCTGGTCTTGTTTATTCCAGACTTTTAATTGTAACAGAGTATTTCTAAATTCCAGTATTGATCCACAGCCAAATGTCATTTTGGGGGTCCTTGACATGAAAAAGTTTTAGAACCACTGGTCCAGAGGGACCATTGTGCCAAGTAACTAAACTATCAGCATGGGTTAAAAACACAACATTGAACTCTAAATCCATTGAACTAATGGTGAGATCTTGTGATGATCATGGTTGGATCTGGTTATATGGAAACGTAAGCAGAACTTGGTCCTGCACTTCACAGGTTCTTGAAAGTTCCGGGTTCTGTAAAGTTCTGGTTCCACCCTTGTAGTGGAAAAAGGGGCCGAGTGTGGCTGCTGGGGTGGCCATCACAAGCAGATGGCTTCAAAGTGCATGTGATATGATGAGGGAAAAAAAACATGATGCTTTAGTTGTCCCAGCCCTCCATGAAGGATAACAATATTGTGCCATTGCACTGCAGGGCGGGCACACTTTGATGCAATATTGAGAATTTTGCAAAATCCTCACAAGCAGATGATGCAAGGCCGGATCATCCATAGGCCGTGGCACCACATGATTAACACATCGGGTGCCAAAACCGGAAAATTACGTGGGGCTAGCGCAGCACTGGAATCACCCATGAACACTCTAAGTAAGGGACAGATGGATCACCGTGCCACAAAATCTGGCTCCCATCCGCTTCCATTCTATCTCCTTGCTAAAAACCTCTGTATCTCCTTAACTTTTTACAGTGGGCAAAACGAGTCATTCTCGATGCGCGATCGCTCCGCAATGGTGACTCGCATGAGACATGTTGTTGTTCCAGGCTTTAGCCAGGACCATCCATTGCTGTGCATGCATGCATTGTTTACGTGCGTGTGCTCGCCGTGGAGTCCACAGCTCTAAACAGCGCAGCGTTGCAGACGGTGAGATTTCTGGCACCGAACGTAATCTGTTATTATAAAATTCTGGCACCCGATGTGTTAAAAAGGGGAAAAAAAGAAAAAAAAATCTATTACCCCCCCAAAAAAATATTCAAATGCCTCTAGCAGCCTAGTCTCGCGTGGCCAGACAGTTGCCTCCCACAATTTTCAGATGTTTCCGGTCATACAGTCTGGGACTCGGAAGCTCTGATCATGATTGAAATATAAACCGGATGTGAGGCCTCCTCCCGGAAGGTCCAATATGCTCAGTTTAAAGCTTGTTGGATGTGTGACTTTGAGGACATTAAGCACATAATGATACCCTTACGGGTTGTCAGGCCTAAAAGTATAGTAATTGTTCAGGCTAGGCTGAGCCTCGGGCCGGCCCAGTAGGGCCCAGGTAGGGCCGGGCCTTCATTTTCAGGCCTGTTGAGAACTCTAATGCCGTGTGGGGGAGCAGTAAGGGGTTAAGTGTCTTCCTCAGGGACACTTCGACACATTTCTGAGGGCTGGAGTCGTACCTAGGACCGTACAAGACCTCCGGAGTCCTAGGCGGGCTCACTAAAGGTCATTACACACCGCCGATTATGCGAATATACGCAAAATTCTGACTCGTTCCGAATAAGTAAAAGACGCTTTTTCGCTTCGCTTTTTCGTTCCATGGAAGCTTGCATTGACTTTATAAGGTTTAAAAAAAAACATATTATTCGCCCCCGGTATTCGCCCCCGGTGTGTAAGGAGCTTAACCATTCAGCTACATACATTCATTTGCCAATACCCAGCCCCCCCTGAAAACCACTTCCAGCACACCTCTGTGGTTGTTGAGAGAAATGCTTTTGTGTGTCTGTTATGGCGTCATATTCGGTGAGTTTGTACTGTAACTAATAATCTCATGCATGTTTATAGCCATAGTAAAAAAAAAAACATTGAAAAACATTAATTAATCCGGGCCTGAGCAGATGGCTTCAAAGTGCAGTGATATGACGGGAAAAAATAAACATGGTGCTTTAGTTGTCCCAGCAACCCATGTAATGAAGGCTAATATTGTGCCACTGCACTGCAGGGCAGGCACACTTTGATGCAATATTAAGAATTTTGCAAAGCCACTAAATTCCAACTATAATTTATGCAATGCTTTCAAACGGAGAATTGACTCGATACATCTAATAGCATTGTCATCAACTTCTGGTTCAAACTTGTTCGCCATGAGGTGATGCTGTTGAAATATCCACTGGAGATCACCAGTCCCATATACACATATATCTCTTCTAACCGTCGAAGTGCATGGAGGGTACGCGGCGCCTTCTGTTACATCACCAGCATGACCATCCCAATGTATCAGGCGAGCGATGGCATTCATGTCAGACAGGTGGTACAAACTGTGCGCAGGCAGTGACCCTGGTACAGAGCTTATCCTGTTCAGACTGGCCCACACATGTTCCTCGAGACAATCGGTGTCGCGATTCCACTCAATAAACTTCTGAATCTCTTTGTTCTCCAGCACGTGTTTTACAAAGTCTCTAGTGACAACAAAGTAAGCGCTGCCTGAGAACATGGCGTACTGCATGGTGTACTGCCAGTGGCGGGCCTTCTTATCACTTCTTATCACTTCCTCAGACTCCATACTGTTCTTTCCATTGAGCCTCTTCAGCGCCTGAACCATTTCTGCATTGGTCTTGATGGGGAGGTCTGCGCCGCAAGTGTTGAGCAGGTACCTCCACTGGACCCGAGAATTCACAAGGTCTTCGAAACAGTTTAAATCCGCTTGAACTCTTGACCAGGATCGGTAAACCACTCTTTCTAATTTGCTCGCTATGAAGACGTTAGGGAAACAGGAAACGATTGCACTCACAGCTTTATGGAATATCTCCGGGGATTTCTTGTCCACGTGCACACAGTAGACGTTCTGAGGGTTGTATACGGCACGCAGGAGTCTTTCAAACATCTCGACATCTGCGTGAATCACCATGGAGTAGGCAATGGGAAAGTCCCTCTCTTCCTCGCTGAGGGGCTCGCCCCAGGTCAAATCCGGCTACCCCGGAGTAGTCGCCACCAGGTATTCCTGAACTATGCCTAAACCTAACCTTATTCCTAAACTTAACCTCACAACTATGCCTAAACCTAACCTTATTCCTAAAGGTAACCTTAGTAAAACTATGCCTAAACCTAAACTTATTCCTAAACATAACCTTAGTAAAACTATGCCTAAACCTAACCTTATTCCTAAACTTAACCTCAGTAAAACTATGCCTAAACCTAACCTTATTCCTAAACTTAACCTCAGTAAAACTATGTCTAAACCTAAACATAACCTTAGTAAAACTATGCCTAAACCTAACCTTATTCCTAAACTTAACCTCAGTAAAACTATGCCTAAACCTAACCTTATTCCTAAACTTAACCTCAGTAAAACTATGTCTAAACCTAAACGTAACCTTAGTAAAACTATGCCTAAACCTAACCTTATTCCTAAACTTAACCTCAGTAAACTATGCCTAAACCTAAACTTATTCCTAAACTTCACCTCAGTAAAACTATGCCTAAACCTAAATGTAACCCTAGTAAAACTATGCCTAAACCTAACCTTATTCCTAAACTTCACCTCAGTAAAACTATGCCTAAACCTAAATGTAACCCTAGTAAAGCTATGCCTAAACCTAACCTTATTCCTAACCTTAAGTAAATCAAATACAAAGAACCGCTGGGGGCGAGTGGTCAGCGTAAAAAATGGGGGCGAGTGTGTTTTGGTAGGAGCGTACCTGTTACCATTAATGCCCTACTTTATTATAGAACAGTGTTGCTCAACTTGTTGCCAGATTCTGTGAGAGAAACAAGCAACCAGGTCTAGGAAAACCTGCCCAAAAGAAGCGACTATGGGCCACATGAGTACTTTAACATGTACATCAGCTATTTGAAAATAGCAGATCAACAAGCTCACATGCGACGCGTTGTGAGCTTGTAGATCGGCTATTTTCAAATAAAATCTTGCTGGGAAATTATACTGAGCAGATCTGGCAACCCTGCTCAGGAGCTGCGTTCATGATTTGTTGCATATTGTGCATATTGATCCACTCCTGCAAAGTTTGGAAGGCAATCACAGCCAATTTGAATGGAATATGAGAAATCTGACACCTTGATCACATGACTACAGAGATGGTGTACTGAATTGCTTGAGGTTTGGACAAAACCTGTAGGTGTAATATAAAAACAAACATGTCTTGCAAAAATCGGCCTCGTGGTGGCGCTATAACAGGCCAATGTGAAAGATTTGGGTCAGCGGTTCTGCTCTGGCCGCCAGGGAGTGTGACTGCAAAGTTTTACGCTGATTGGTCCAACGGTGATGGAGATTAGCTGCTCACAGACAGACAGACAGACAGACAGACAGACAGACAGACAGACAGACAGAGACACAGACACAGACACAGACAGAGACACAGACACAGACAGAGACACACACACACACACACATAGGCCAAAACATAGTCTCCGGCCACGGCCTGGCGGAGACAATGATACAGAATATATTATGTTGTGTGTAAAAAACTAAAGTAAAATATAAGTTTTAACAAAGAAGATACAGTAACAAATAAAGGAGAAAAGAAAAGGCCTTTCTATCAGCTAGACCAACACACCATGAACCATTTTATATAAAGAATGGTTTAAATGCTAACTAGCGGAACAAAAACAAGGAAGCCTGTAGAAAAGTTATTCTAATCTAATCTTCTTGAAGTAAGTTATATATCTTCGCTGCCGGGCAACATTTTTAATGTCGAAAACCTTTCTTTTTCTAGGACATGGAAAAGAGAAGCTGTGAATGTATGTGAATGGATCCAATGTTGTTATTATTTAGTCACAGGCTCTTGTTAAAACTATTCCTTGGTTCAGCATCAAAGTGAAAGTAACAACCTTTGTATAACTTTTTTTTTTACTGCAGAAGACTTCAAAGACAACATGCTATGACATGACATACAGTAATACATAATATATTGTGCTGTGCGTAAAAAAAACAACAACTAAAATGCGAGTTCTAACAAACAAAAAAATTACAGTAACAAAATACAGAAGAACAGAAAAGGCATTTCTATCAACTGGACCAACACACACGAACCCTTCTATATAAAGAATGTTTCTTGAGATGAATTAATTTATTAATGTTAAAGTTGCAAATTAGCAGAAAAAATAAACAATGAAGTGTGTAGAAAAGTTCTTCTAATCCAAGCTTCCTATGGTATGGTTATACTATAGAGCAGTGTCTATCAACCTTTTTTGTGCCAAGGCACACCTGGCATAGCCAAAAAATCCCAGGGCACACCTAGATATACGGTATATATAATTATATACGGTATATCTATAAACACACACTAGGGGTGTGCCGATTAATTTCACGAAACGATACGATACGATATTGGGCACACAACTTCGATACGATTTTGATACGATACGCACTTTTTATCATGAAAATATATGGGGAGAAAAAAAGCAAATGCAAACAAATATTTCTGTTTTTGCATTATTCAGACATGCAAACTTGTAGCTTTTCAGCTTCCACTAGCCGTTTTGAATCCAAATAGGGCAATAGTGTGACACCTGACCCGAAAAAAAAACAGCATGTTGTCACCCTTTTCACCTCGGGGCTGTTTGCATGCCTGATTATTATTATTGTTTAAAAAAATAAAATAAAAAACATTTTTTTTTTTTTTTCAAAATGATTTTTTTTCAAACCTCCTTCAAACGGCGCGGCACACCTCAGCAGTAGCCCCGGCCCAAAATTGGGACGTTTGCCAGGGTTGATATACACTGCTATAGAGTACATCGTCTCTGTCGGGTAGAAACCTCATATGAAACCTCATATTTAGCTCTAATGTGTGACTGTACCGAGTACTGTTTACATTTCTGTCTAATACAGTATTCAATCAATCAATCAATCAATCAATCAATGTCCAAAACTGTTACTTTTCCGGATTAGAAGTAGCAAAAGTAGCAGATCTACAAGCTCAATCGGAAAAAAAAGGATCTGCTACTTTTGATGCTTGATGTGTGGGGCTGTAGCATGATCAAGTAGGGCACTCATTTATGAAAAAACACAAAAAGTTAAAACAGGTTTCTGCCCGACAGCAACGATATGTTAATGTTAACCCATTAAGACCTGAGGCGATTCTTTAAAAAAATCTAAATCCTAAAAAAAAAATTCAAGATTTTTCAAAAATAGCAGATCTACAAGCTCATAGCGCGGCACTCGGTGCCGCGCTATGAGCTTGTATATCTGCTATTTTTTAATAGCCAAAGAAATCTAAAGTGACACGGATGCGTTCCAGGTCTTAAAGTTGCAAACTATAGCGGCGCAAAGACAATGAAGTTTGTAGGAAAGTTCTTCTCGAGGTCGGTTACATACAGTACACGCAAACGCTAGAACACAAAACTGTCCCGACATTTTCTTCATCGACAAGAGCTTCTAGTCTTGACTCAAAGGTCTTTGGGGCAGTACGTCCTCTCAAAGCGGGCCACGTCAAACTTGCGGAGGCAGCCGTTGTAATTCATGTAGCGGATCTTCCCCAAGACGCCTCTCTCTGTCCAGGCCCGGTCATGAAGCCCACAGATGGACCACATGCAACCTGGAGCAGGGGGGGGGAACATGAGTTTCGGAAGGACATGCGTTTGAGGAACGTCTTCGGCAAAAGAATGTTTTTCCCCTTTAAGACCCGAGGCCGATTCTACAAATGTCTTCTAAATCCCAACAGTTTTCTGAAAAAAAACGTATGTTTCTATATCAGTGGTTCTCACATTTTTCCATTATTGTCAAGGACCCCCCAAATTGTATGTGTTTGGCCGCGGAACCCCCCCCCCCCCCCATCTGAAAATATTTCGTTCCAGGGACCCCGATGAAGCAAAGAGAGGAGTTAAAAATGTTCGCTTTAAAAGAATACACATATTCAAAGATTTGCACACATTTTCACAAATGTTCAAAAATAGCAGATCTACAATCTCGTAGCGCGGCACCAGCTTGTAGATCTGCTATTTTTGAATAGCCAAAGTGTAAAATAATGCTTTTTTTTAAAGCTCAAATCTAAAAACGACACAGATGCGTTCCGGGTCTTAAAGGGTTATAGACAGTACAGTGGTTCTCAAACTTTGGACCCCCAAATTGATATGTATTTGTCCGCGGACCCCCCATCTGAAAAGGTTGTGCGCCAGGGGGCCGACAGAAGAGAAGATTTATGAAGGCGGGGAAAAAAAAATCGAAATGATTCAAAAATGTTCCAAACATTCTCCATACTTTTCAAAAACGTTCAAAATGTGCAGATCTACCAGCTCGCAGCGCGGCACAAACGGACACACTGTGAGCTCGTACATCTGCTATTTTAGAACATAAATGGACAAAGTGGTCAAAATGATTGTGATGCTACAGTAGCTACTTTAGCTGGGGACCCCCTGGAACTCCGCCGAGGACCCCTGGGGGTCCCCAGACCTCAATTTGAGAACCACTGTTAGAGTACAACGATTCCCAACCCTGGGCCGTCAGAATATTGCATGTGGGCCCCAAATAATTGGCAAAACACTATGATTTTATTAACAATGTGGCATTTTTTTTCCTTTTAAAACTTGGACAAATGTTTTCTACCAATAAATAGGAATTCATTGATCATTTAAATTAAACATGCTCCGAAAATGCACGCGGCCCACCCATCTGACCACTTAAAATGGCTGCCGTGTTAGCCAATTAAACACATACGTTGTAGCGGAGTCCCTCAGGGCTCTATGCTGTTGTTTTCGCTCTAAATTTAATATCTTTGCTGAAAATGGAGAGAGAGATTCACTGCATCATTTTATATTGTTGATTTCGGTCTTGAATGCCATTGTCCTGTAATGTCAATGCATCTATCCTTATGTCCCAGTATAGTGTTTGAAGACTGAAACTGTACGGGTACACATGATGACATTCTATTGGAAATGAAGCATCAAAGTGAATGTAACAGATAACCTTTTTATTACTTTTTTTTAACAGCAGAGAACTTCAAAGATGCTATGACATGACATACAGTGATACATAAGATATTGTGCTGTGTGTAAAAAGAAAAAAAAACTAAAATGCAAGTTCTAACTAAAACTATACAGTAACAAAACAAAGAAGAACAGAAAAGAACATTTCTGTCAACTGGACCAACACACCAGTTCCAATCCACGAACCCTTTTATATAAAGAATGTTTTAGATGCAAATATAGCGGCACAAAAACAATGTTTTGTAGGAAAAGTTCTTCTTGAGGTAATAGGTTACATACGGTATGTAAACGTTTACAATAAAAACTCTCAGGACATTTTCTTCCAACCACCAAGACTCAAAGGTCTTTGGGACAGTACTTCGTCTCAAAGCTGGCCACGTCAAACTTGCGGAGGCAGCCGTTGTAATTCATGTAGCGGATCTTCCCAAAGACGCCTCTCTCTGTCCAACCCATGTCATGAATCCCACAGATAGACCACATGCAACCTGGAGCAAGGGAATGAGTTCGGAATAGTCTCGCGTAGCCAGAGAACTGTTCCACAATCTCCGAATGCTATATAAGAGTCTGGAACTACACATCCCGAAAGCCGAGAACGGAAGCTGTCAACTGTTCCGTCATTTCCGTTTCACGAAAATATATTGAAAAATATCATTACCTTTATTTTTTATTTTTTCCATTTCTGATAAGCAGCAAGTTATATATGCCACGATTATTTAGATTTACATTGGGACAAAATTGCTCGACTGTAAAGACGAAACAGAAGCGGGGAGGAGGCATCGCATCCGCTTTATCCTCTGATCATTTTCAGAGCTTCAGCGCTCCAGACTGTATGACGGAAGCATTTGGAAATTGTGGGAGGCAACAGTCTGGCTCACGAGAGTTCGTAGGGACAAGAGAGTTCGTAGGGACAAGCATTTGAGGAACTTCTGGAAAGAATGTTATAGTAAATGAGCATAACCCAACAACCAACTTAATCTTGCTCATGTGGGTCAATCGAATAATCGAGAAGCAGTTTTTTTTTTAAATGATTGTCAAATAGATTTTTTTTATAATCATCTAAATTGATTAGTCTGATTTTTTCTTTCTTTTCTTTGTACAATAGTGGCGTGCGAAAATAGCCGATCTACAAGGTCACAACGCCACGATACGCTGTGAGCTTGTAGATCGGCCATTTTCTATAATAATGTAATAGTAATAATAATATAATAGTTCATTGAGTTTGAAATAATTGTGATAATAATAATAATTGTGCCAGCCACTATAGAGAACATTTTAGCCTCAAACTTACCGACAAAACCGTTTGGGTCCTGTCCATCCAGCGAATAGCGGTCATTGAGATAGAGGGCGTTGGAGAGCGCCTCCTCTGGTGAGGAAGTCCACTCTAGAATCTTTTTGGCCCAGTACATCCTCAGGAAACCATGCATCTTCCCTTCAGTGACCATCTGGTACTAAAGGTGAAACAATACAGAGCCATAAGAAAACACGCTAATATTATATATTGCTTAAAGGGCAAGACCACTTTGGTAGAGGTTTGGGTTGTGTAGTTACCTTGCCATGATGTAACTCCGAAGGTGGGCAAGAAATCAAAAATGATTGCTCAATTAGAAATTGATAATTCAAAATATGCTCCTCATTGACTTACATTGTATGGTAAAACAGCTCTCAAAGTCACTCTTTTAGCACATAAACGAACGCAAACAAAGTTGATTCAGACAATATAGAACATCACCAAACCCAGTACTGTTTTTTTTTTTAATAAAAATGTCAACTTCCTGTAGATTTTGCCATTTTTAATAAGTAGAAAACCTGGACTGGATCCACGGATCCGGATCCAGCTCTTCAAATAGTAAAATCAACAGGAAGTTGACATTTTTATTAAAAAAACAAACAGTACTGGGTTTGGTGATGTTCTATATTGTCTGAATCAGCTATGTTTGCGTTCGTTTATGTGCTAAAAGAGTGACTTTGAGAGCTGTTTTACCGTACAATGTAAGTCAATGAGGAGCATATTTTGAATTATCAATTTCTAATCAATGGAGCAATTATTTTAGATTTCTTGCCCACCTTTGGAGTTACATCATGGCAAGGTAACTACACAACCCAAACCTCTACTAAAGTGGTCTTACCCTTTAAGCTGCATACTGCAAACGCCAACATTACTGTAACAACTTAAGCCCTACATATTTAGTCGTACGACAACTAGCAAAAATAGCAGATCTACGAGCTTACAGCACGTCGCATCGCGACGAGTAGAACTACTATTTTTGAAAAAAAAAAAAAATCTAATATTTTTTTATTAAACAATTTGTTTTGGTTTGGTTTTTTTTCGAAAAAATTCAGCACTTGCGCAGGAAACCGAGTTAAAATCCGGGGTGCGGTCACACCCAACTTTTTTGCCTATGCTGGCGGATTCTGCCAATGCGTTTCAATGGGAATGGAGTGGTTTGTTGCCAATCGAGGATTTTCCAAACAAACACTTCGTTCCCATTGAAAATTATTGGCAGAATCGGCCCGCATAGGCAGAATTAAAACTCGGTGTGACCGCACCCTAAAAGAGGAAAGTTACAGTGCATGTAGTTAACTAGAAGTTGTACAAGAAAAAAAAAAACACCTGGACTCTTCATAATAACAGGGATACTAGGAAGTGTATAGACCTGGGCTGCATTCCAGAGCTTGTCATGGGTCTTGGCTTTCTCCAGCTGCTCACGGTTGTAGACGTACTCCCTCGAGTCTTTGCTGTGATCGCTTAAGGTCTTCTGTGCCCACTCACTAGCACCTGTTTACCCCACGGAAACAGGATTTAAAATACAAAAACGGATTCATCATCACATGCAAAAACATCACGTTAGTAGAGACCCTAGGAGGGTAGCCTCACGTAGCCAGACTATATCACTGCGTGAACATGAGTCTGGTGCTTCCATGAGGACGTTTTTTTCCCCAAGGGGCGGGATCAAAACAATGTCCCTCGACGCAATTGGTTAGACCTACAACCAACTACCAATTACAGTCTCCCACATTCGAATACTGGGCCCTTTTTATATTAGAGGTCCTACGGATGCCAAAAATCCAAACTAGATAAAAAAAATAAGCAGTCGCGCGTGGACCCCTCCTAAGGCCTCTACTAACGTGTATATCCCCCAAACGACAGCCTTGAGAACAAAACGAATGGCTTAGTCTAAATCCTCACCCAATGCCGCAGGGAAAAGACTTAAAACTGTTAACAAAAAAAAGAATGAAATGAAAGCAAAGAATTACAGGAGGAATAAGCAATGATCCTCAAACGGCAGTGATGATCCAAAATTTCAATACGTTTGGAATAAAAGACATGTTTACGTATTAGCTAACCAAATAAACCCTAGCGCCCCTATTCTGGGGGTGAAGATTCCGTGAAAAATAGCAAATCTACAAACAATGAATTACAACACAATAAGTGTTCGTAGATTGGCTGGGATACTCAAATAGCTGAACCTGTGGGCCACATTAGAAAAATGGCAAGGGGCCAGTTGATCAAATGACAACATTAAAGGGACAGTTCACCCACCAAAAAATAATTTTTTCTATCAATTTCACACCCCTTGGAGACTTGAATTCATGGATATTCTTTTGTTTTTGTCGCATTCCTAAGCCAATAATTTGATGACCAGCGGACCGGTATGCAGCCGTTCCGGTAGGAGACACAAAGGACACTCTTTGTGTCTCCTACCAGAACCGCTGCCGGTCATCAAATTATTGGGAATGCGACAAAAACGAAATAAATATCCATGAGTTCAAGTCTCCATGGCGTGACTAATCGATAGAAAAAAAAATATTTTTGGGGGTGAACCCTTTAGTGTCCCTTTAATGAGACTTGATCATTTATTTATTTTGGGGTTTTTTTAGGTTTATTATTATTATTGTTTTTGATTGATTGATTGATTGATTGATTGATTGATTGATTGATTGATTGGTGGGCCAGTCAAAATTGCGCCGCGGGCCGCAACTGGCCCGCGGGCCTGAGTTTGAGTATCAGAGGGAAAAAGGAAGGGACCAAGCAGGGCCAGTGTCACAGCCCCTCAGTCAAGACTGCCAATTAAAGAAGAAAAAAAACCTTCTGGTAGTTTTTAATTAACCCATTAAGACCTGAGGCTGATTCTGCAAAATGCCCTCTAAATCAGTGGTTCTCAAACTTGTTCGTGCCAAGGGCCCCCAAAATGATATGTATTTGGCTGCAGGCCACCATCTGAAAATGTTTTGTACCGGGGACCCTCAGAAGAGAAGAATCAAAATGATTCTTTTTCTACACACTTTCAAGTTTTTTCAAAATGTTCAAAAATAGCAGATACACAAGCTCGCAGCGCGGCACGAAGTGACGCGCTGTGAGCTTGTAGATCTGCTATTTTTTGAGAACCACGGTTCCACATCCTATGGGTTTTCTGAAAAACGTATGTTGCTATATAGCTCAAATCTCAGATGCTTTCCCAGTTTTAATGGGGTAACACACTTCTGGGGTCATCTTCACGTCTTCTCTGACTTTTGCTTGCACCCCCCCAGACAGTTTTTAAGTTTGCTTGATTCATTGATTCATTTCAATCAATGAATTGATGAATTGATTCATTCTAATGAATGGGGAGACCTTCATTCTTTTTGATTAGTTAATTCATGCATGGATTTCATGCATGGACATACAGGACTCCTTGAAGCAATACTGCATTACAGAAAATATTAACATAATGAAATAACTAATCGAAAGAAATGAAGGTCTCCACCATTCATTAGACGGATCATAGCAGAGTCACCAGAAGCAGTGTGTTTTCAATGAGTCTACTCCACTTCAAACTCAACGAGTTTGAAGTTGAATAGGCTTATATAGGGTGAGGTTTGATCAAATTTGAACATCAAATATCTAAATATTGAATCAAGCAAGATAAAAACTGACTGTGGTGCACACAAAAGCAGGAGCAGACGTGGGAAAAAGTCCCCAAAAGTGGTTTAAAGTGAAATTCCCCCTTAACCCTGATATACTTTTTGGATTGGGGTCCCCCTGGGGTCCATACAAGGTCCCAGAGCCGTTGCTAGCTGACAACTGTGGTGGTGGGGGGCCGTGTAAGTACGGGGGCCGAGCACGTGCGTCATTTTATGTCTGTCTGTCTATCAGTCCCTCCCCGGTACACACAAGACCCCTGACCACTTTCTTAACACGCCAAGGAAGGCTTGATGCCGAAACGCTATTAACCCATTAAGACCTGGAACCAATCTGTGTCACTTTTTGATTTGAGCTAAAAAGCATTATTTTACACTTTGGGCTATTCAAAAATAGCAGATATACAAGCTCATAGCGCGACACACAGTGCCGCGCTATGAGCTTGTAGATCTGCTTTTTTTGAAAAATCGAAAAAATGTGTGCAAATCTTTGGATATATATATATTTTTAAAGCGAACATTTTTAACTCAAATCTTTGCTTCTGGGGGGTCCCTGGAACCAAATATTTTGATGAGGGTCCGCGGCCAAAATACATATACTGTTGGGGGTCCCTGACATGAAAAAGATTGAGCACCACTGATATAGAAACGTTTTTCAGAATACTGTTGAGATTTAGGAGACATGTAGAATTGGCTTCAGGTCTTAATGGGTTGTTAAACTATCGAACTGGAAAACAACAGTGACAACAACGTCACAATAATAACACCTTAACGACACATTCCGAGCTGACCTTCAACACTGTCATATTTGTCATTGTAGAAGCAGAAGTTGTCAGTCAGCTCCCTGCGCACCACCAGCTCCTCGATGAAGGAGGAGACAGACTGGCTGGCGTTCTTGCCACAACGCTGCACCTGCAGCGCCACACGCTGAGCTGACAAGTGTCCTGCAAGGATGAAGGGGGGACAACAGGGGACAAAAATTTAGAGCAAATGGAGGAAAGACGGGTTGACAATTGGCAAGCAAGAAGGAAGAGAGACTAAGTACTTGAGGAGGAGGACAGACTGTTCATGACTTTTACATACAGGAGTAAACAAAACAAATATATTTGTTACATTTGTTACGGAACTGCATCGTTTTGGCTCCGTCTCAATTGGAATAATTATGCTGACAGTTTTAACAGTCTGGATTTCAATAGGATCGATGGAGGAGATGACGGTGTTTTGAAAACACCAAAAAGAGAGATCAGTGCTGCAGTATGTCATTTAGGCAGCCGTTAGTTAACCCATTAAGTAGTGATGAGCGGGCCGACCCGTAACCCGCGGGTCCCGCGTGTCAACCCGCGGCGCGGGTGGTCGAGTCAGGATTTCAGAGGCAATTATGCGGGCTGCGGGTGAGCGGGTCAGCCGCTCTCACAGCAAAAAAATATATATATATTTTGAACAACATGCTTGTTTATTTAGCCCATGACAATGTGTGCTACAGTAGACATTTAAAGCGACTTTGGGTACTTAAAAGAGCACTATATAAATCTGAGCTATTATGATGGTGATTATCTTTTTTTCCCCACCGCGGGTCGCGGGGCAGGTTGAGCCAGAGATTTATATAAGGGTTCGCGGGGTGAGGCGGGTTGGGTTCCGTGGCGGGGCGGGGCGGGTTGGGTTCCGTGGCGGGCGGGGCGGGTCATGAAAAAACCTGACCCGCACATCACTACCATTAAGACCTGGAACGCATCTGTGTCATTTTAGATTTCCTTGGCTATTGAAAAATAGCAGATATACAAGCTCGTAGCTCGGCACCGAGTGCCGCGCTATGAGCTTGTAGATCTGCTATTTTTGAAAAATCTACTTTTACTTTACTGGAGTATTTCCAATTGATTATAATTTTACTTCTACTCCACTACTCCTCAGAGGCAAATATTGTACTTTTACTCCACTACAATTATTTGAAAACATTAGTTACTAGTTACTTTACAGATATGAATTATGACATTATAAAACATACATTAACCACTTTAGCCCTATTTTATACCTACTGTAGGCTATTTGAAAAATAGGCGATCTACTTGTAGATTGGGTATTTTCAAAAAAAAAATTTACTTTTACTTTTGGTACTTTAAGTGCATTTTGATACCAATACTTTTGTACTTTTACTCAAGTAATTTTTTTGAATTCTGGACTTTTACTTGCAGCAGAGTACTTCCACATTGCAGTATTGATACTTTTACTTAAGTAAAACATTTGAGTACTTTTTCCACCACTGGAATTCTCCCAGCACTATACTGACCAAAGCGTAGCCAGGGGGAGAGCTGGCTGAGGGCTTCAGAGTTGGGATCATTGCGGTGGGTGGCGAAGTACTTGAGGCGCACATCGATGAAGGACTCCAGCGTGGCCATGCCCGCGGCGCTGCCCGCCGTGGCCCACGTCGCCTCTTCCACCGCTCTGTCCACTGGCAGGGCCGCGAGGGTCTGGGCCCAGTCCACTGGCTGTAGTGTGTGAGGTAGAGAGAGACAAGAGGGAGCACAACCAGGTGTTGCCAGATTCGGTGAGAGAAACAAGCAACCAGGTCTAGGAAGACCAGCACCAAAAGAAGCGACTATGGGCCAACATGAGCACTTTAACATATACATCAGCTATTTGAAAATAGCAGATCTACAAGCTCACAACGCGTCGCATGTGAGCTTGTAGATCGGCTATTTTCAAGAAAGATATTGCAGGGAAATTATAATAAGCAGATCTGGCAACCCTGAGCACAACAGGTCACCACCACTCACTACTGAGAGGTCAGCGTGGCTTGTCGGCTAAAAATAAGGTTTGTTATATACCCGGCAACAGCACCAAAAAAACGCCTAGGGGCAAATATGCAGTTTTGATTGGCTGAGTCGTGTGGGGTTACATGGGGTGACGTGGATTCTCAGTAACACTGCTAACGAGAACAGACGTGTACAATTTGTTCTCAGCTAAAACATTATATTAATGCAAACCCTACTACAGTCAGGTTCATAATTACTGTGTGTGTGTGTGTGTGTGTGTGTGTGTGTGTGTGTGTGTGTGTGTGTGTGTGTGTGTGTGTGTGTGTGTGTGTGCGTGTGCGTATGCGTGTATTTATATATATATTTATATATAAATACACACACACACACACACACACACACACACACACACACACACACACACACACACACACACAGTATATTATTTAGAGTAGCAAATTATTTTTACCTATTTTTTCATCCAATTTTTGTCTTTATGCCAATTAGTACCTCACACACATCTCTGTGTTGCAAGTGCTGTTGTACCTTACTGGCTCACCTGCCAGGGAGGAGCCCCCACCGGGAGGACATACTCCTCCCTTTCCACATTCCCCTCGCCATTTACCTATCCTCAGCAATTAGAAGCAGTGGGGAAGCGCCATTAATACGGCAGGCCCCCCCGGGGGAGCAGTTAAGAGGTTAAGTCCCTTTGCTCAGGGACCCTTAAACACCTTCTCATTAGCAGACGGCCTTAAGTTTCTCTAACCCGCTCAGCTATGGCCACTTTGTTAACATTTCCTGTAACTATGGTAACACATGCAAGTTAGCCGTGGTGTAAAAGGGATAATGAGCAAGTCAATTAAGATAAAATAACTGCACTCCAGGGGGAGTAAATGGAAGCATCCCCATGTCAGGTCATTATTTTCTCATACCTGAAGAAAGACACTGTCTCCCTGAAGGGAGCGAACAGATTTTTTCGTTTTCTTTTTTTACAATCTGAGACATTGACCTTGAGCAGCACCACCCGGCCAGTGAGAGCTCGGCACAGTAGCAGCTGAGGCAGCAATAAATGGGAACATTATTTCTAGTGGTTGTGTTGTTTTAGTGTTCGGGCGTACAATACACCCCACATACAGTAGCAGCTTGAGACCGCACTGATTAATGGCTACTGAAAAGGCTTCATTTGTGTGGGCAGTGGACATCACTTATATGAACGGCTGTTAAATGGCTATTCCAAGAGTGGGCTCTGTTTTGCTTTAACCCATTAAGACCTGGAACGCATCATTTTTGGATTTGAGCAAAAAAAAGCATTATTTTACACTTTGGCTATTCAAAAATAGCAGATATACAAGCTTGTAGATCTGCTATTTTTGAAAAAATTTGAAAATGTGTGCAAATATTTGAATATTTATTCTTTTAAAGCGAACATTTCAAATCTTGAAAACATTCAAATATTTGCTTCTGGGGGGGTCCCTGGAACAAAATATTTTGAGATGGGGGTCCGCAGTTTGAGCACCACTGATATAGAAACATACGTTTTTCAGAATACTGTTGGGATTTAGAAGACATTTGTAGAATCGGCTTCAGGTCTTAATGGGTTAAGTGTATAGTGCAACTTAATCACTTTCAAGCTAGTGTCCCTATTTTGGGCAAAAAAAAACTTGATAAATGTATGTATAGTGGTGGTGCATACAAATATCGTTGCTGTAGGGTGGAAACCTTGTTTGTCCAAAACTGTTGGAAATAAACAAAAAAACTTGAGGCCTGGCACCAGCAGAAAACACAGATGGATGCAATTACAATCCACTGAGGGACACAAAACAATTGATTATAAATAATAACGTCTCCCAGCTCACATAAGATACACTCCCCCACCATCCCCTCCGCTCCCATCCCATCTTCCACAGGTGCTGTACTTAAGTACAATTTTGAGGTACTTTTACTTTGGAGTATTTCCAATTGTTTATACTTTTACTTCTACTCCACTACTTCTCAGAGGCAAATATTGTACTTTTACTCCACTACAATTATTTGAAAACATTAGTTACTAGTTACTTTACAGATATGAATTATGACATTATAAAACATACATTAACCACTTTAGCCCTATTTTATACCTCGGCTATTTGAAAATAGGCGATCTACAAGCTGCGACGCGTTGTGAGCTTGTAGATCGGGAATTTCCCAACAAATTTTGTACTTTTACTTTTGGTACTTTAAGTACATTTCGATACCAATACTTTTGTAATTTTACTCAAGTAATTTTTTAATTCCGGACTTGTACTTGTAGCAGAGTAGAGTACTTCTACATTACAGTATTGATACCTTGACATGAAAACGTTTGAACACCACTGATATAGCGACATGACTTTTTCAAAAAACTGTTAGGATTTAGAAGACATTTTTGAAAAATCTTTAAAGTGTGAGAACTACTGATTTATACAGCATTTGTAGAATCCGGCTCATGTCTTAATGGGTCTTAATGGGTTAAATACATTAGATCGATGAGGTGTTGCACCGCTACTTTGGATGAGCCTTCCTGAGTCGTGGCACTGCACTCACCTTGGCAGTTCTGGTGGCTGTGTAGGGGTGTTGGTCCACCATGGGGAAGTCGGTCAGGAACTCAGGCAGAACCTTGGTGATCTTTCCTCTGATGGTTCTGGCAGCGTACTCCAGCTTATTGGACGCCACCCAGCATGGCACTACATTGTGGGTGTCAACCTGTGAATGGAAAAGATTTGATTAGATTGAATTTCATAGCGTAGTGGTGTTGGACCTTAGCTACACGCAAGGTTATTATAGTTATCATATTGCATTCATTTTTAGTATTTCATTTTGATTTTTTAAGTTTTCAATTTCAGTTTAGTTGTAATTAGTTTTTAAAGCTGCCCTGCTTTTATTTTGTGAAAAGGTTTAGTTTGAGTTTTTATTAGTTAAATTTTTTTATTAATATGGGATATTTATCAGGGCGAGATTCAAAAAGCTCAGAAAACGTTGTAATAAAAACTCTACAAAGCCATTAAAAAAAGAAATAAAAATAAACTGTATTTCCATGTACTTGTCAAAAGCAATAAACACACATAAAAAAAAAGTTTTAGTTAACTACAGTATAATAACCTTGTTTTTACCTGTATGAGTGGGATGTCGTCGGGAAGGGCTTTCTTGACATCCTCCAGCCACTGCAGACGCTCCCTGAGAGGGCAGAAGTCCGTGACCACGGCCCCCAATCCACGGTCACCCACAAACCCCGGCAGCACCTCCCCGGGGGAGCCATGGAGGAGATGGAACTGGATGTTTAGGGCTTTGCAGTCCTGTGAGATTGGAACGGGGGGACATGAAGTTAATCGCCAAAAGAATAGACCAGTGGTTCTCAACTCTTTAATTTCAAGGATTCTCAGATTGGTACGCATTAGGCCACAGACCCCTATACGTTATGGGGGTCTTAAGTTATAGGCTATAACTCTGAGGGTGTACAAATGGAACCAAATGGGCCCTTAGGGGTCAATTTGGTTCCTAACGATCAATCCTTTAGCTTGGGGACCCCATGGAAAGGACCACTTGGGGTCCCCGGACCACACTGTAGGAACCACAAGGCTAGACTGACTCTGTTTGCGTGTATGCATTACCCCATTACCTCTCCCCCCTCTCCTCTTTCCCTTCATGCTCTTATTGTCTCCGCCAGAGGTGGAGAGTATGTTTTCGTTCCCGTCCCGCTGTGTGTCCCCCCCCCCCTAGCCAAGCTAACATTGGTCAAGCTTCACGTGACACGTGACAATATGTTGTCACCCATGCTTTTGATTGGCTAGCGAGGCGCATGACGAAATAAAATCCTATAAATAGGTGTGTCACTTCAAAAAGCCATTTATGTTTTTGAAGTAACATTGGTCAAGCTAACATTGGTCAAGTGACACGTGACAATATGTAATATAAATAGGTAAGACAGGATTAATCAGGAACAGTACTGGCGGAGACCTGTGCTCCGAGGAGCACATTTTCTAGTTCTCTATCTTTTCACTGCAATGATGGGTCTGCAGTGCTCTGCATAATCAAGAATTTCACCCATATTACCTGTAATGTGATGTGACAAATAAAGATTGATTGATTGATTGATTGATTGATTTATTGACATTATTCAAAGAACGTTAACTCATTCCCTGCCAGACTTATTTCTGGCTGTGTTTGCCCACTGCCAGCGATTTAGTGTTTTTTTTCACAAATTTTTTTTCCCATTATGATCGCAAGTCCAATTGTTTCTTAACACACAGTCGATCCGTGCACGTCGCTCAGACAACAAACATTCCGATCGAGTCTCTGTGCAGCAGCCCAACGTAAAAACACCATGTTTTCGCTATGTGAACGGAAAACTCACTTACTTTTTCACCTCGCCACAGACCTCGCTAAATCCCTTATGATCGCGTGTTCAACTGTTTGTAGACACACAGGGTAGTTGTGTGAGTGAGTGGCCCAGAGAAGAAATTTTCAATCGGCGACATTCCATTTTGCAGTAGAAGCGGTTTCTAAACAGCGTTTCTAAACAGTGTTCCGCGGCGGAGAAAGACAAAGCCGAGATAATGGCGATTTAGCGGAATGTTTAGAGCGGCGGCAGGCGGAAACGGAAATCTTCGATTGACGTCATTTCCGTATCCGGGTGTGCTACAATGAAATGTGTCACTTCGAGAGATGAACGACGATGAGATCTTTATAAAATAAATGTTTTATCAAAATTACGTTTTTTACGTTCTTGGCAGAATTGGTAATTGGAAATAATTACGTTTTTTTACGTTCTAGGCAGGGAATGAGTTAATTCATGGGAATGCCACCTTCTGGAAAGGGGAACTACAGTCATGCACAGAGCCTATTGAACCCCTGAACCCAACCCACCCAGGCCCCTACAGTGGTGTTGGGGCGACTATTTAAACCCCTCACAAAGTCTCTACCTTGGCAACTTCCTCCAGCCCTTTCAGCAAGAAGGCGTAGTGTCGGGTGGTGGCCAGCTCCGACTTTGTGACAGCCAGACAGACACCTATGTGCAGAGGTAGTTCCTCTGCCACGGCAAGCCTCTGGGCATGGATCAGTGCCCAGTTATCTACGATACAAAAGAAAGCAGTTAACAGTTTTCTGAAAAAATGTATGTTTCTATATCAGTGGTGCTCAAACTTTTTTATGTCAAGGACCCCCAAAATGATATGTATTTGGCCGCCGACCCACATCTCAAAATGTTTTGTTCCAGGGACCCCCAGAAGCAAAGAATAGAGTTAAAAATGTTCGCTTTAAACAATATATTTTCAAAGATTTGCAAACATTTTCACGATTTTTCAAAAATAGCAGATCTACAAGTTTATAGCGCTATGAGCTTGTATATCTGCTATTTTTGAATAGCCAAAGTGTAAAATAATGCTTTTCAGCTCAAATCAATAAGTGACACCGATGCGTTCCAGGTCTTAATGGTTTTAAAGGACTTAACCAGAACTTTGCTCAAGGTTCATATCCAAGTAAAGTCACTATTCGCAATATAACGTGCCACAAAATGTCAGCGCCTGATCTGTAGTAAAGCTGCAATTACCTTGAACTCTGTGGTCTCTTGACATCCAGTACAGAACGCCCTCAGAACCCTGCTTAAGCTCCTGGGTTTCCGAGATGAAACGAAGACGCTTTTTGTTGAACTTCATTTCGCTGTTTGCCGTCCTCTGCTCTGCCACTTGCTCCTTCAGCCAGCCCTCTGGTTTCTCTCGCTTCCCCTGGGTCATGGGAGGAAACTTCTGCTTCTTGCCACCGGGAGCTTTCGTCGCCGTCGATGCCTTGCGCTTTCCTGACATTGGTGGTGGGAAAAAAGGTTCATTTCAGTGAACGAACGATTTCGTTCACGTTCACGTCAATGATTCGTTCAAATGATTCGTTCACCTTCTCGTTCAGTAGCGCTATTTTCTAGCGTTCAAAATTGACTCGAGTAAAAATACTAAAGTATTGGCATCAAAATATACTTAAAGTACCTAAAGTAAAAGTGCTAACATATTTGAAAATAGCCGATCTACAAGCTGCGACGCGTTGTGAGCTTGTAGATCTGCTATTTTCAAATAGCCTAGGTATAAAATAGGGCTAAAGTGGTTAATGTATGTTTTATAATGTGTGTAAAACACCATCGTGGGAGCGTTTTTTTTAAAGTCGCGCGTGAACGTAACAGTTTCAGAAAGTGAACGAGCTTGTTGACGTTCGAGGCAAATGAACTAGTTCTTTTGAACGAATCGATCATGAATGACACATCCCTACCTGACATGATGGTTTGACTGCTGAACAGGTTGGTCAAGGAGCTGCGTGCTAACCAAGGTTTGAAGATGTGCCTGGATAGAAGGAAGGTCACACAGAGGAAAGATTAGCCATAATCATTAGGGTAACACGGAACATCAGGAACCAACACAAGGTCAACAGCAAGGAAGAAAAAAACATCCTCATCTCATCCTCAGAAAAAAACATCTCATCCTCATATTTTAGCAGGCTCATAATAGGCTTGTACACCTAATGTCATTGTAAATCAGCACAAAGACACACACACACACACACACACACACACACACACACACACACACACACACACACCCACACACACACATACACACCCCCCCCCCCCCCCACACACACACACACACACACACACACACACACACACACACACACACACACACACACACACCGATCTAGCCCTGGAATGGCTGTGGTATTACATTAAAAGTTTGCAATAGTACAGTGGTGTATACAATGGTGCTAAAAGGATAACACAAAAAGCCCTGGGCTTGTTTCCATAGTGGTCCTTTGTATTCAATTCATCGAGACATTTAAAGACATACAACAATATACAATAATATACAAGACATCACCAACCCTGCAGGAAACAGTAGTAGGGGGTGAACACCAATATCTGTGATCTCTTGATCGATTAATTGAGTACACACAGGACCCCAATGGAAACAAGCCATAGTGCTTTCTTGGGTTTATCCTTTTAGCATCCTTATGTACTGAACTGTACTACTTTCTGTGCTTTTTATTTTTTACAAACTGTTAATAAAGTATTAAATCAATCAATCAATCAATCAATCAATCAATCAATCAATCAATCAATGGGTGCAAATATTAGTCCTACTGAGAAAACATTGTATTATTACACAGAAACAAATCGCAGAGGCATCATGCCTAGACGTGTAGAAACATTATCTCATGGGGTTACTTACCTCCTGCAATGCAATAACATACAACGAATGGCATTAATGTAGAATAGGACAAGAAGAAAGGAAAGCAAAGCTTCTGAATATGGTTATAAGCTTGATTCTCTCTCTCTCAAAAAAAACACCCGACTATTGACTGTTATTCTACGGTGAAAACGTGTGCGTGTGATCAGTCCGTGTCTGTCACTAAAACAGGGTTACACAAGCATGCATGTTACGTGGACACGTGAGCGTTAGGTAACACCGTTGTTTTGGTCATTTCGAACTCCACTTCCCAGAATGCATCGGGTCACCCAACGTCACTCACGACGTCGCTACGTTGTTTACGTCCTGCTGTGTGAAGGGGGAGGGTCGGTTGGGGCTCCTGGGTTGCTATTGCTAACAGCAAAGAAGCTGTGTGTGTGTGTTGCTAGTGCAGTGTGTATAGGAGCTTATATCACTCTTATCTCCATATTTCTGTGTTATTAGTTAATGTTTTATTTGCGGGTATGAGTAAAAAGGGGTTCCCGGCCGGCCAGAGGAGGACGCCAGTCGTTCCGGATAAGGTCGATATGTCATTAGGTAAGAACTAGGCCTAGAGACAGGGTTGCCAGATCTGCTTATTATAATTTCCCCGCAAGATTTTATTTGAAAATAGCCGATCTACAAGCTCACAACGCGTCGCATCGTTTGTGAGCTTGTAGATCTGCTATTTTCAAATAGTTGCTTCTTTTGGGCTGGTTTTCCTAGACCTGTTTGCTTGTTTCTCTCACAGAATCTGTCAACACTGCCTAGAGACGAACCAGCAACCTGCTACTATATACTAACCTACATACTACATACTACTAGTACTACTACTAACTAGTACTATCGTTAACCACTTAAACTCTCAGTTCTTAGTCAGAACTGACCAGAGTTGCAACTGTTCTTTGACCGAATTCCCTCTACACCAAATGTCTTTGCCAAAAATAGCTCATGTGTGAGCCCCCCAAAGGGATTGTTTCCATTGATTGATTGATTGATTGATTGATGTAGTTTATTTAGAAAGACATGAGAATAGTACATGACAGTACATAACAGTACATGGAAGTACAAATTCACAATACAAGGTCTACTAAACTGGAAACCCTCATTAAGCATAACGCTTGTTTAAGATGAGAACCCCATGCACACAAATCATGATGAAATATAAGAGGCAGGCAGATATACACACTACTATACAGAATGTCATACAATCAGCTTTCAGGTTACTGGTATGACGAGAGAAAAAAAATATATAAATATATACAAAAGAGGAAAATGAAGGAGGGGGGGTAGGGGGGGGTAGGTTAAGACTTAGACAGGGGCCATTTTCGAATTGCAGCCTCCTGAAGGTGTATCTTTAGGGCAGTTTTGAAAGTGAGTAGGGTTTTACACTCCTTTACTCCTTTTGGTAGGGCATTCCACATTTTTGCTGGTATTGAGGTCCTGTGCTGATGCTGGGGTGCTGCTGCTACTACTACTTCTACTACTACTGCATTACTCAACTTCAGTTTATTATCACATCATAAGTGTATACCAGGTATATGTGTGCAAGCTTCCCATGAATTGCAGTTCCACTTAAAATGAGGAATAACAGTGAAAGTAAGAGTAAAACATAATAACAGAACATATATTAATATTCATTAAAAGCATGTGACAGAGTTCTGCCGTCTCTCTTGTCCAGAAAAGGACATCAAATAGAGGCAGATTATACATACAATGTATGGGAATGTCAATGTATTACATTTTGTATTGACCATGAGTATTTGAACGTTCACAGCTTTGACATCACCATAGGTGAATGAGTGACCTAGTTACCGTTACTCGCCCTCATGTCAGTGGAAAGACCAGTTTCTTCGTCCACAAAACACTACATTTTGACACTGAGGGAGGCTGTTAGAAAAACGGATTCTGATGCAACACAATAGGCTCCATGCACTGCAGCCATATTATCACTTCCTTCACAGGTGTTACCAATGCTACTAATGAAGGCTCTGTTCCATTTTAGTGTAGTACAGTGGTTCTCAGATTTTTCAATTTCCACGACCCCCATAACTCTGAGAGTGTACAAATGGAACCAAATGGACCCTTACGGGTCCATTTGGTTGCATTTGTACACTCTCAGAGTTACACACCCGCAAAGGGCCATTTGGGAGTGTTTCCAGTGAGCCAACATGCACAATATCAGCACCCTGACTCTGTTTGACCAGAATGGAACAGAGCCTTCACATTAGTATCATTGGTAACACCTGTGAATGTCTTACAATAATGGCTGCTGTGCATTAACCTCGCATCACCTGTCTTTCCACCTCGGAGGAAAGCCTGGTCTACGTTACTAAAGACCCATATGATCCGGTCTAGGCCACGCCTACTGAAAAAGAAAAAAAATCCTCTTTCCGGATTCTGCCCATCCGGTTTTGCGGTGCCGCTTTGTTTTGGTTCCCCAATCCCTATTTAAATGGAATAGAATTTCCCCGTGGGATAATACAGACGCTAAATAGTCTCCGGATAGTGCACGCACATTTACATTTTAAAAAAATAAGCGAAACTATGCCGCATCAAGGATTTTATTAGGACGGACCTATTTTGGGGTGAGACGTCTTTCCGGTTCTGCCCGGTTCTTTTTTACTTCCGCTCCCGACCGGATCATATACCCGAAAAGGAATGCTGCCCAGGCTAGCTGTGCATAGAGCCTATTGGAGACAACAGCGATCAGTCCTGTCTTTCACAGTTGGAAACAGCACACACACAGTGAATCATCAACACAAGTCATAATCCAAGCGATTGAGATTATCTGCGCTGGTTGTAAATAATAGTTATTTTTGGAATTCATCTTCAGTCTAACTTTATTATCAAATCACAAGTTTACACAAAAGGAGTGAGTTAAATTATGATGTGCAAGATTCCCATACATTTAATACATTTAGCAGAAATAAAGATGTACTGCTGAAGTAGACTAGAGGAAGAAGAAGTACGGTTGCAGCAGCATAGAAAACGGTGATAAACAACGGGGATTGTTTGTATTTGTAAGAAGAATAACAGTAAAACATATAAACCCAGAAGCAGTCACTGTCTCACAAAGAGACAGTGATTCTACTCTCTACACTCAGTGACTCAATTCTACAATTATTTTTGTCTGCGCGCAGGGGGGGGGTTCTCTCAGGCTGGTGGGTGCTGCTGGTGGGGAGGCAAGGCATTAGCATTTCTTAAGCTTATCTGGTTAGGTCGTTTAGGTGTCTTGATTGTCCTGAGGAAGCAGCTTTTCTGGAGTGTACTGCCACTGCCTTGTTGCTTTGTGACTTGTACTAGTGGGGGTGTGGTGGAGCCATTTCCCATGTGACCAAATCTGAAACAGTTCATGGTTGGGGTGGGTGAGATCTTTAATGATTCTGTGAGCTTTGCTGACACAGCTTTCATCGTATTTGGATAGGTCATGGATGGAGGGAAAGTTGCATCCGTTGATGCATTCCACTGTCCGCATGACCCATGGTATTGCCTTTATGATTGAGGTCGGTACAGTTCCTATACCAAGCAAGCAGTGATGCAGCCAGTCACGACGCTCTCAGTGGTGCCTCTGTAGAAGGCCCGCAGAACTTTGTGGTCCATGCCTGCAGTCGCCTGAGAAAGTGGGGTCGTTGTTCTCCTCTCTACTGCGGCGCCTTCTATGCAGACTCATGGGTCGTGCTGTCCGCGTGGCTTCCCTGTGTCGTATATGATCGGCTCTTTTGTGTTGTCGACATTGATAGCCAGGTTGTTCCCTCGGCACCATCGTGTCAGTTTTCCACGTCCCTTTAAGCTACAATGGTCAAACTAACTGTAACTTTATCCATGTTCCAACTGGCATGAAGATGGATAGATCCGTATTATAATGACTGAATTGTCAATGTTTGGGTGATAGTGATGCGCGGGACGACCCGTAACCTGCGGGTCCACCTCGCGGCGCGGGTGGTCGAGTCAGGATTTCAGAGGCAATTATGCGGGCTGCGGGTGAGCGGGTCAGCCGCTCTCACACGCAAAAAAAGAAGAAAAATCATATGCTCTTGTTTTGTCTTTATTCCTAATAAGAATAATAACAATAAAACAGTTTGAATACACTTGGGGTGTATACTTGAAGATTATTTTCTAACCTTGATTTTACAGAATTATAGGTACTACCCGCGGGGCGGGTTGAGCCATAGATTTATATATAGGTTCGCGGGGCGGGTTGAGGCGGGTTGGGTTCCATGGCACATCACTATTGGGTGATCTATTCTTTTTCCCTTACTAGCCATTAGTAAATAATAGATCTTTCTGAAACATTTCTATCACCCTTGTTTGTTCTCAATGTTGTGCTCATGTTTTTTACCTCATCAGATGACATCATTCGTTTGAACAGAAGAGAGCAACAGTCAAAGGGTAGACAGCCCGCCGGCGGGAACCGACGGCCGGTTATGAAGAAGGGACGTTTTGCCCAGGGAAAGGGGTTCACGCCAAGGACTGGAGGACCAGCCCAGGGAAAGGGGTTCACGCCAAGGACTGGGGGACCAGCCCAGGGAAAGGGGTTCACGCCAAGGACTGGAGGACCAGCCCAGGGAAAGGGGTTCACGCCAAGGCCTGGAGGACCAGCCCAGGGAAAGGGGTTCACGCCAAGGCCTGGAGGACCAGCCCAGGGAAAGGGGTTCACACCAAGAACTGGGGGACCAGCCCAAAGAGGTATTTTACTTCATATTATAATTGGTTTATGACTGGCTATATAGTACATGAAAAAAGCACAGAGTGCCGGGCTATGAGCTTGTAGCTCTGGTATTTTTGAAAAATCTTGAATTTGCGTGCGTATCTTTGAGTGAAATATGTGAAAATGGGTGTGATCATATCACACCCATTTTAGCATCCCTCCATTGGCTCCCAGTTGAGTTTAGAATCAGTTACAAAATCTTACTCACTACTTGTAAGGCCAGGTTAGGTCTTGCCCCAGCCTATATCTCGGACCTACTCCCCCCCTATGTGCCTACACGTAGTCTGAGATCCTGAAACCAAGCACTCCTGGACATTCCAAAAGGTCTGTTAAATACAAAAGGTCGCATGGCCTTCGCCTTCAGAGCCCCTACCCGTTGGAATGCCCTGCCCCTGGAGATCAGGCTCACTGAGTCTGTCCCCCGGTTTAAATCCCTCCTTAACTCATTGAGTGCCCAAATTATTTCTGGCTATTTCTGGCCAGTACGATTTGATTCTTCATATCCATAAGAGTCAAACCGCCGGGATCATTTGTTTATTTTTGGAAGACATTTCTTATTTGACGTGATATTAAAGACGTCTATGGGGCGTCTAGGGGCGGCCATAGCTGAGTGGTTAGTGAGCCCGCCTAGGGAGCCAGAGGCCCTGGTTGCCCCAGGTACGATTCCAGGCCAGGCCAGCAAATGTGTCGATGAAATGAAATTTGTCCCTGAGCAAGACTCTTAACCCCTAATTGCTCACAGGCCCTCATTGGAAACAAGACCGTAAGGACTTTCATGAACGGACCTGTTAAAGGAATTATCCTTATCCTTAATTCAGAACGGGGCTGGAAAACCGCAAACCAGCCAACCAGGTAGGATGTGTAAATTACGTCAGACTTCGGTTCTCTATAGATTAGCTTTTAATGCCCAGCCCTAGTCGATGACTTTAGTCTATCTCCACTGGTCCTGTACCAGTACAAAAGTGGTCTGTTCATGTGCATCTCTGCATTGTTTTCTGCATTGTTTTTAATCTTTACATTTTCTTTGTTTTGTGTGTTTTCTTTTGCCGTTTTCTTTGTAAAGCACTTTGTAACCCAGTTTTGAGAGGTGCTATATAAATAAAGTTTTATTATTATTATTTTTAAAATTCTGTTGCTCCCATTATATCTATCTATACTGTATGTAGGCAACCGCCAAGTTAGATGTGTAAGTACTCTGCAATCAATGATGGGCTCTTCTCCGACCCCTTTTCAAGCCACCCACCATGTTGGGGATCCTTGACATGAAAAAGATTGAGAACCACTGACTTAAAAACAGGTTTTTCAGAAAACTGTTCATGTTTTCCAGGTGGAGTGGTAACGAGGTTAGGTCTACGAGCCAGAAGAGGTCCTCCTCCAGTGGGTAGAAGACGTGGGCAGGGGGTCATCACAGGCCTGGCGGCCAGGAGAACCGCCGCGCTTCAGAAAGGCATCAGCCCACTCAACAAAGTAGCTGTATATCAGGTAGTACATCAGAACCTATATGCTCTAAAAGCAGTGGTAACCAACCTTTTCAAGGCCATGAGCACTATTCCAATGTGTAAGCCGAGATCTACCAGTACAATATCTAAAAAAAACAAAAACAATGAGCAAGACACATTTAATTTAGCTATTTCTGACAGGCTCAATCTATTTGCATACATCCACACAAAGGCTAGTAGTCTAATTATGAATAGAAAAAATGGCAAAAATATTGGAAAAAAATTAAAAATATATATTAAATCGACCGCCAGAGGTTAATCTCATAATGTACTCACCAGTGCCAAGGTGTTTTTGTTGTTTTTTTGTTTTTTTCATGTCGCCATAGATCTTGTTAAAATCCTTAAGATTGAGCTCTACACAGTCTGTTTACATCCGCGAGATCTCCCTGTATCTCCCAGTGAAGATCGCGTGTCAAACGGGGCATCCATGTTTGAGTTAGAGCGGATTACGTTAAACAGTGAAATGCGAGGAGAAAAAACTACAGGAAGAGAATTGAGTTTCAGTTTCGTCTGTAGAATGGGAGCGGGCGTGATCGTCAAAACCGGATCCCAAATAATTATATTTCCTGTCATCAAACCGGAAACGGAAGTGGATCAAAAAAATTCCGAAAGTGCACCCGGACCGCGCATGCGCGAAAAGACCGCAGCCCGTAGGGCTACGGTCTCGGCGCTTAACAGTTGGATTTAACGGACCGTAGGACTACGTTCTTGGCGGTGAATGTGTTAAAAGGTCAAGATATTAGAAAATCTTTTAATAAAGTTGACACTTTTTAGGTTACTTTTTAAAAACAAATGAAAACCCACAGGGACATGAAATACTTTTTAATCTAATCTTCAATGCACATTCACAATATTGACTTTCTCATCAATTAATATTCACATTTATATATTCCGTTCAATTGATTGATAAGATTGTTTTTATTGACAAAAAAGCATACACATACAGTACATTTGTACTTTTGACAGATGTGACAACAGATTATCTGTCATCAATTCTTAGGGATAATTAAATGTCTGTGAGGGTTTGTTAAGATTTGGGAAGTCTAAGGCCGAATAGCCGACAAGCTCATGACTTCAACTTTAACGTTGTGAGCTTGTAGGTCGGCTATTTTCCTCTCACGGGTCCAAATAGTGTCCGGGTGCGTCTTTTTTTTTAAATGATAAAGTGACACGCTGTGAGCTTGTATATCGACTGCCATTTTTGAATAGCCAACGTATAAAATATGGATAAAGTGGTTAAAATGATTGTGATGGTGCATTAACAAATGTAGCTGGGGGCCCCCCGGACAGTGTTGCCAGATTCTGTGAGAGAAACAAGCAACCAGGTCTAGGAAAAACAGCCCAAAAGAAGCGACTATGGGCCACATGAGCACTTTAACATATACATCAGCTATTTGAAAATAGCAGATCTACAAGCTCACAACGCGTCGCTGTGAGCTTGTAGATCGGCTATTTTCAAATAAAATCTTGCGGGAAATTATAATAAGCAGATCTGGCAACCCTGTCCCCCGGACCCTACTATGGGAACCACAGCTCCAGGGAAGGGCTGTCGAACTTATTTTTAGGACTGGGCAAATTGCCACTTCATGCAGGCCGGACGGACGCCCCCCAGAGTAGATGTGCACCTGTCTTCATGTTTTTAATAAATGGATGTGAGTAAAAATAAAATATAAAAAAGTCTTCCCAATGAGTTGGCCCATGAGTCTCCAGTTTGAAGATTCTTCAGGATAACCTCATAATATGGCATACATACATACATACTTACTGACATAAGTACCAAGAAATGAGTTGTTTGAGGTAAACCATCTGTCTTGAAGACATCATGTGTGCTCTGTCCGTTATGCAACATCAAACAGTATGTGAGAATGCACCTGTGAAGAAATGTATGCTCAACTGAGCTAATGAGCTTGGACTGCACCATGTCGAGGGGTGTTTTCTAGATCGTGAAACATGCATAAATAAACATACAATAAATACATAAACCCACATCAATTATATTAAAACTCTTAATGATCTGCAGGCAAGTAAGTCTTTCCTTCAAAATGACTCTGTGCACTTCTACAACAATATCCTAACTAAGCAATTAACCATTACATCACAACGAGGGTTGGGACCCGTTAGGATTTTAATGGTTCCAAGGCCACTTGTGCAGGTAGAGTGCGCACATGAAGCGTCTGTGAATTCAACCCCTAGTGATGTTGTCAATTAAAAACTTCCTCTCTGCAGAAACCGGGGCCGAAGGCGAGGCCCTTCGTTCAACGCAACAGCGTCCCGTACAGAAAACCAGAAGTACAGCGGAGGCCCTACAGACAGACGGACCTGCAGAGGAGTCAGAGTGCGACATCAGTCAGGAGGCCGTTTCAACTGAGGAGACGGTAAGACGCGCGTTGTAACTGCATTATTGAACCACTTAAACCCACTTAGTTTACTAGGGTCCTATACCAGACCTGCTCCTTTTTTCCCCTATTCACCTGTTTCCTAGGCTGTGCTTTCCACTTCCTGTCGATTTGATCCAATGAAATCCAATGAAACTGGTCAGATGACCAATGATATCCAATGAAATCGATAGGAAGTGGAAAACACACAGCCTAGGAAACGGGTGAATACACAAAATATTTTGGCCAAAACACTGCCGATCTACAAGCTCAGAACGAGCTTGTATGATCGCCGTCGTGAGCTTGTGGATCAGCATTTTTAAAAAAAAGAACATTCACCCCAGAATAGAAAAACAAGGGTTCATGTGGTTAAAAACGTATTTTCAATGCAGATAAAATGTGCAGGAACATAAGCGTTGACGTTGCTGAGCCTCTCGGACGGCTTGTAACGTTTTAATTGGGAGAGCTCTCTTGGTCATAATTCTGTACACATAAAAATAAACAACACATGGCACTTGCACACACGCCGCATTTTTATAGACAAACTCGGGTTATTTGGCAGTGGTGGAAAGTACATTTACTTAAGTACAATGTTGAGGTCTTTGTACTTTTCTTGAGTATTTCCAATTTCCAATACTTTTACTTCTACTCCACTACATCTCAGAGGCAAATATTGTACTTTTACTCCACTACAATTATTTGAAAACTTTAGTTACTTTTCAGATATAAATTATCCTATTAATAAACATACATTAACCACTTCAGCCCTATTTTGTACCTAGGCTATTTTAAAATAGCAGATCTACAAGCTCACAACGCGTCGCATCGCGACGCGTTGTGAGCTTGTAGATCTGCTATTTTCAAACATTTTAGTACTTTTACTTTTGGTACTTGAAGTACATTTTGATGCAAATACTTTTGTACTTTGACTTGTTTACTTGTACTCTATATTGCAGTATTGGTACTTTTACTTAAGTAAAGAATTTGAGTACTTTTCACACCACGGGTTATTGGTCCTATAACGCTTTGCATGTTCTGATTTTACAGGCCCCTGCCACCTGTCCATCAGGCCCAGAGGGAAGCCCGCCAGGCCACCTTTCTCTTCCACAGGGGACTCAAGGTATTGAATGCCTTCAGTTCACCAGATGCCGCCTGGCTATGAGACGCCCTGGTGCTTGGGGGCCTCATACCAATAGGCTCTATGCGCAGCAGCCATATTGAAAGGGCCCCCTTCCTTACTTCCTTCCTTCACAGGTGTTACTAATGAAGGCTCTGTTCCATTCTGGTCAAACAGAGTCAGGGTGCTGATATTGTTGCACGTTGTTCTCACTGGAAACACTCTGCTACACCAGTGGGTCTCAAAGTGTGGTCCAGGGTCCCTCATGGTTCCTTGAGGAGGTTTCAAATGGCCCCTTACAGGGTGTGTAACTCTGAGAGTGTACAAATGGACCCGTTCCATTTGTACACTCTGAGGGTCCTTGAAATTGAAATAGTTTGAGAACCACTGTGCTACACTAAATGGAACAGAGCCTTCATTAGTATCATTGTTAACACCCAAGAGGCCCAATTTCTTTCCAACATGGCCGCCGTGCATAGAGCCTATCCCTGGAATAATAGCCTTGCTGTCGGGCAGAAACCTTGTATCTCCATATTTCAACTTTTTATGGTTTTGTTTTGTTTTGTATAGATCATTGGTTTTCAACCTTTTTCATGCCAAGGACCCCAAAATTGATATACAGTTGTCCGCGGACCCCCATCTGAAAATGTTTTGTGCCAGGGACCCCCAGAAGCAATTGCGATTGAAAACATACATGAGAACCAATGGTATAAATGATCTAGATCTTGTAGCTCGGCCATTTTGGAAAGATTATGACATTGAGAGTGAAAGTCGTGGTTACTGTGTGTCTTTAGGTTTTCTGAACATTGAACCAATGAAAAGTATTAGCAATAGCATGTGGCCCAGAACAAATAACTACATCGGATGCAACTTGTGTCGGAGAGAGTTCACTGAGCCTGACTTAACCTCACCTTCAAGTAAATTTTGCGTTTCATCTAACTTGTTCATCTGACAGGGCACAAAGCGACGTAACATATTTATAGGATTAATCCTGCCGTCACTGTGCGTTTGACCCGTTACAATCCGGGAACGCGTCTCTGTCATTGTAGACGTCATTGGCTGTTCAAAAATAGCAGCTCTACAAGCTTGTAGAGCTGCTATTTTTTAAAAATCGTGAAAATGTGTGCAAATCATTGAATATATATATTTTTTAAGCGAACATTTTTACTCAAATCTTTGTTTTGGGACCCCCTCTGGAACAAAATATTGCGGGTCTGCGGCCAAATACATATGATTTTGGGGGTCCTCGACGTGAAAAAGATTGAGCACCACTGATATAGAAACATACGTTTTTCAGAAAACTGTTGGGCATTTTTTTTAAATATTTTCTAAAGCGAACATTTTTGTTCCAGGGACCACCAGAAGCAAAGATTTGAGTTCAAAATGTTGTTTCAAAAATAATATATGTATTCAATGATTTGCAAAAAAAAAGGTTAAAAAGAAATGGCAGATCTACAAGCTCTATGAGCTTGTAGATCTGCTATTTTTGAATAGTCGGAAGTATAAAACAATGGTTATTAGCTCAAATCTAAAATGGCACACATGCGTTCCTCCCGGATTGAATGGGTTCTTCTCCCCCCTGTGGATTTCCCATCACGCTGCAGGTACACACCCAGGTGCAGACCCAGGTGCAGAAGCCAAGTCCACAAGCTGCTCCAGTCAGAACTCGCCCGTGAGTATTCCAGGATATGGAGAGCCTGTTTTTGTTTTTTAGCTGTCAAATAAACTTGACAACTGTATGGACCCCACAGGATGATTAGCTGTCGCCCCCCGGCGTCAGCTAATGGGGATCCGTTTCATTAACGATAAACAATCATTTGAATCCATTCAGATTTGTATTCTGACAGTAATCATTGCTATATAGACTAGTGTTCAGTAACAGGAGTCTCCCTGTCTCTCCAGCTCTTAAATAAACAGAATATGCATTTTCCGGTTCGGGATAGCAATTTCATCCAATCAGTAGAGACGACTCATACAGGATAAACAAGTGTAATTGGAAGTGATGATACAAAGAAATGAGCTGACAAAATTGAAACTGGCACACTATAAGATTGAAGCCAATAAATGGGTACCCTCTAGTGATGCGCGGGTCGGGTTTTTTCATGACCCGCCCCGCCCCGCCACGGAACCGAACCCGCCTCAACCTGCGCCGCAAAACTATATATAAATCAACGACTCGACCCGCGGTGAAAAAAAGGAAGATAATCATCATGAGTGAGTGTGAGTGAACTGCTGCGCGACACCGTAGCCTACATCGCACATCAGTATAAACAAATGAATATACGTTTTGGCCTTTACATCTCATTCAACCTTAATATGCAAAACCTACAGCTTGTGTTTAGTTTTGTTAATGTTATACATGAATGATGGCGCAAGGGAGGTTGATTACTTACGTTGATTGCAGGCCTTAGTTGCCTGCAATGTGTGTCACCAACCTTCGCCGCTAAAGACTTTATCCATTGCAGTCACAGTGCTTGCTTGTATAATATCCATGACTCATACGAGTTCTGTTTTTGACGGGTTTTATTATCGTCAAGTGGGTACCACCCGTACGCAGCGCTGATTAGGAGGAGATGCAGCTGTGTAAAGCTTCATTTGTGCTTCACCGTATGGTGGTGTTGTTGCGTATCGAAAATAGCAGACATACAAGACGTGTTGTGAGCTTGTAGGTCTGATATTTTCAACACCATGGTACGAAGAATAGGCTGATCTATCGGATAACTGCAGTGCTGTGAGACACAGCAGCAGCAGGCTGTCGGGAATGAACCCACACTGACATTGTCAGATCATGAGAAAAACTTTAAATAATTATGATGGGTTTTAATGGTAGTTTTATCCAAATATTAATATTAATAATAGGCTTAAATGTGATTTTTTTTTGCGTGTAAGGTGGTGTTGATGACCCGCAACACCCGCAACCCACATAATTACCTCTGAAATCTTGACTGTCCGCCCGCGCCGCAGGTTGACCCGCTGGTAACGGGTCAACCCGCGCATACTAGTACCCTCTCTTGATTGGCTGAAATTGGTATACCCACCTGAAAATGTATTTTCTGTTTATTAAAGCGCTGGAAAGACAACCCTGTTACTGAACAATGATTACTAGAACTTTAACCTTTTTATTAACACAATAAAACATCACTTACACTATCTTTAAATATCGTCTCTGTCGGGTGGAAACCCTCATATGTCCAAAACTGTTATTTTTGAGGATTCAAATTAAAAAATAGCAAAAAAAAAGTAGCAGATCTACAAGATCAAGAGCGTGCGGAGCTGCTACTTTAGATACTTTTGTGTGACGCTGTAGTGTGATCAAGTAGGGCGTTAATTTACGAAAAAACACAAAAAGCTAAAACATGGGGAATAGGAGGTTTTCTGCCCGACAACAACGATGTGATGTGAGCTGTGTGACTGCAATGTTGATGGAGAGGGATTTTGGACGGGTAGACCACTGTCTGTGCAGCTGTGGTGTAATAGGTCTGCCCCTAAAACACCTTACACTTCTCACCACCAGGTGGCAGACGCGTCCATCAACAACACGTACATCGACAGACAGCAGTGGAATCCTGACCGTTTCAATTGACAACCCCACAGCCAGAACACAGCCCGAGTAAGTTCGCATTAGGTGTGCAACAGTTTATCGATTTTAATCTTTTATAAAATAAAATAACAAAACAATAATTGATAATTTGATAAAACAATTGATTCATAATCTATCAAAAATAAAATAAAACAACAGTGACAATAGGTGATCTACTGTAAATATCTCAATAGCAGAGCAGGGAGACCAAATACAACCCCCCCCCCCCCCCCCCCCAATTGTATAAGTTATATTGCATTAACATACTGTATCATACAGATTGGACTAAACATTTAAATTGCCAAAAAAGCGTACATAATACGCTCTATAAGTCCAGTTATTGGTTCTAAATATCGTTTTTTACTATGTTTTCGGTTGATTGCTCAGCCCTGCAACAACTAAACCCATTAAGACCTGGAACGCATCTGTGTCATTTTTAGATTTGAGCTAAAAAAGCATTATTTTACACTTTGGGCTATTCAAAAATAGCAGATCTACAAGCTCATAGCGCGGCACTCGGTGCCGCGCTACGAGCTTGTAGATCTGCTATTTTTGAAAAATCGTGAAAATGTGTGCAAATCATTGAATATATATATATATATATATATATATATATATATATATATATATATATATATATATATATATATATATATATTATTTTTTTAAGTGAAATTTTTTAACTCAAATCTTTGCTTCTGGGACCCCCTGGAACAAAATATTTTGAGATGGGGGGGGGGGGGGGGGTCCGCGGCCAAATACATATAATTTTGGGGGTCCTCGACGTGAAAAAGATTTGAGCACCACTGATATAGAAACATACGTTTTTTTCAGAAAACTGTTGGGATTTAGAAGACATTTTGTAGAATCGGCTCCAGGTCTCTTAACAACTTAAGATATTGCTTGCTGTTTTCCCAAGGCCTCCCACCTCGTGGTTCCTGCACCCCCCTGCCGCCGTCCCCGCCCCCGTCAAGACGGAGGTGGCGGAGAAGAAGATCCCCAAAGGAGTGCCCCTCCAGTTTGACATCAACAGCGTGGGCAAACCGGTGAGAGCCGCTCGATAAGCCCCGCTGGATTTAGCGTGTATGCTAGATATGAGGATCAGAATTCAAGCGCTCGCCTCCCTTAATCCTCTTAACCCTTCAAGACCGGGAACGCATCTGTGTGTCATTTTTGGGCGGTGTAGCCGCCCCTATAAGTGGGGTTGGGACACCTCATTAGTATTAGTTTCCTGCACTGTGATTGGCCCACTTTCCTGTACTGTGATTGGCTGACTCTCTCTATTCAGCACTGTGATTGGCTAGCGAGACACATGATGACATTAATAATCTATAAATAGGATTATGCACTTCCAAAAATCCATTTTTTTGGGAAGTGAGCTTCCATCACTATGATGACCACTGTGATGACCACACCGCCCACTTCACACTGGGTGTGATTTTTTAGATTCCTTTGGGCTATTAAAAAAATAGCAGATCTACAAGCTCATAGCGCGGCACCGAGTGCCGCGCTATGAGCTTGTAGATCTGCTATTTTTGGGGGGACAATCGTGAATATTTTGTGTTTAAAGGGAAAAAAAATTTAACTCCGATCTGTGCTTCTGGGGGTCCCTGGAACAACATAGTTTGAGATGGGGGTCTCGCGGCCAAATGCATGTAATTTTGGGGGTCCTTGACATGGAAAAGTTGGAGCACCACAGAAACAGTTAGGATTTAGAAAAAGGTTTTAAATAAGTATTTGGCCGTGGACCCCCCCCCCCCCCCCATCTCAAAATGTTTTGTTCCAGGGACCCCCAGAAGCAAAGATTTGAGTTACAAATGTTTACTTTAAAAATAATTATATTCAAAGATTTGCACAAAAAAAAATCACGATTTTTCAAAAATAGCAGATCTACAAGCTCATTGTAGATCTGCTATTTTTGAATAGCCAAAGAAATCTAAAAATGACACAGATGCGTCCCCGGTCTTAATGGGTTAAGAGCATCGATTTCTCAGAGCGTTCTCAAAGGAGGACGTTGACTCGCTTCTACTGTTTATTTTTATGGTAATAGAAGAAAAAGAAAGTCTGCAAGCTAATTTAAAGTATGCATAGGATTTTGCTGACGGGCCTCTCTTCTGAACGTTTTCTCCTCTCTCCTCGCAGCAAACGGCCATGACCCTGAACGAGCGTTTCCGCATTCTGAAAGATCGACGCGTGGCCACAGCGCACAGCAGCAAAGGCAGTCGATTTGTCACCGTGGGTTAGCTAGCAACAGGACCGAGGGGGGGGGAAACGGACGCTATACCTGGGAACCCTTTTCCCTCCCACTCACAGGCCTATACCGCCGACGTGTACCCCAGCTTTTCGATGGATGGAATAACAGACTGGTCTCTCTGGTTAACCTGTGGATATGGACAGACTGGGATTTACTCGGGGAGGAAGACCAGTACAATAGGCTCTATGCACTGCAGCCATATTGGAAAGAAATTGGGCCTCTTCTTACTTCCTTCACAGGTGTTACTAATGAAGGCTCTGTTACATTCTGGTCAAACAGAGTCAGGGTGCTGAGGTTCCTTGAGGGGGTTATAAATGGCCCCTTACAGGTGTGTAACTCTGATAGTGTACAAATGGAACCAAATGGACCCTTACGGGTCCATTTGGTTCCATTTGTACACTATCAGAGTTATGGGGGTCCTTGACATTAAAAGGTTTGAGAACCACTGTGCTTCACTAAATGGAACAGAGCCTTCATTAGAATCATTGGTAACACCTGTGAAGGAAGTAAGGAAGAGGCCCAATTTCTTTCCAATATGGCTGCTGTGCATAGAGCCTATAGTGCACACGTGCCCAACGACGAGAAGAGCCTGTGTGAAGGTTTATTAACGGAGGGTGATTCATTCTTTCCTTTGGGTGTACAGTACCAATATTGATATCACGTTCTCAGCTGTTTGTCTTGTGTCATGGAGATATATACTATATTGGGGTGAAAAATGTTTGGTTTTTTTTGCCCGGGACTTTGGATACAATGATAACTGCTTGGGTGATGACGTTTTTTTAACGCCATTGAGCTGTTGTAGTGGCACCTATCTACCCCGCCCCTTCCACATTTTTGTAAATTGTTTTGTATTGTTTGTTCAAATAAAGAAATAGAACACAATTCGCTGTAGCTTTTTTTTTAAAGTTATACATTTTATAAGCTTGCATTGCAGGATGAACATCCTCTGGGTGGCTCTTAAGTTTCCATTTGTAAACAAATGACACCATCTAGTGGTGAAATGAACCAAAGTCACATTTCAGTAGGACTGGGCGCGTGACATCATCGTACCTGGAAGTTATGCGGGAACGCCTATTGAGTGGCATAAAAACACTTTCTGGCCTTGACAGCCCATACATCCAAACAGAAAAGACCTCCTCGCCAACATGGCAGCTGCACGGAAAGCTTAAATTATCCTCTTTCTATGATTATTTTTCGAAGTGTCAGAGTTTGGAAGCGCTTGTTTTCAATAACATGTCCTGCTGCATGTGCAAATTAGAAACAGGTGGTATGTACAGTAGGACCGTTGAGTGAATTCCAACAAACGCTTCCAAACTCCAACGCTCCACGCTGCTCAATGTATTGCCACTCAGTCTAGATGAGGGGGGGGCGTATCCCGGTGGAAAAGTGACACATGCATACTCTCTATCAATATGAGACTAGATAATGTCTGGGATTTGGAATATTGACATGGCAAAAGTAGTTTTAATCACTTCTAAATCCTCAAATTTAAAGAAGTGAAAACTTATCTCTGGTCTCCCCACATCACGTTGTGAGCTTGCAGATCTGCTATTTTCATGATTTACTTTAGTTTGAAGAGGGAAAAAAAAAGATATCACAATACGATATTAAGTCAAAAATAGTTATTTGTAACCCATCCGTATAATTCAGGGCCAAGATCATTAAGTACATGGAGCATGGGGTCTGTTTTTCACACTGAAATGCATTCTCACAGAACAGCAAAATTTGCTTGCAGTATTGCCCATGTGAAATCATCACTCAGGGTTTCAGATTCATGCAAAAAACAAGCAACAAAACCGTTGGAATCTGAATATTGCGTTTATTTAAATACATTAAAATTTTGCAATGTAACAAAACTATTGGCATATGAAATTCAAACACCATTTGAATGAAAAAAGAAAAAAAAAGAAAACATGGCTCACTTCATTTTTCTGAAGCTAGTGTCTGGGTAACACTAGGTTTTAGTTTTACTCTCTGCCACCTCCCGCACTTTGCTCTGTCACCCCCCCCCCCCCCCCATTTACATTGTTCACAGACTACTATGTTACAATAAGAGTGCTGAATAAAAATGAGGTAAGAAAGTGGTTTTGAAGGTTACAGAACATGCAGAGACATGCTGATAACAGTAAAGTAAAAAAAAAAAAAAATGTGAAGGAGGAAGAAAAAACACAAAATAAACAAGAAGTGTGCATTTAAAAATAATTTACACAGCTTTGCATCTTTGGTTAAAGGTTGAATGATTTTTTTCACAGCTTTCTTTCCCCCGGACCCACCCGAATACATTGAAACAAAGAATGGGGGAGGGGGGAGTATGGCAATAAAACTATTTTTTTATATATATAACAGTGGTTCTCAAACCAACTCTTGAGAGTGCACAAATGGAACCAAACGGACCTGTATACTCTCAAGAGTTACAAACCTGTCGGGGTCCACTTGGGGTCCCCCGGACCGCACTTTGAGAACCACTGAGATAAACGTAATCAGAACTGACGTCTTCATTGACCACTTGAGCCCAATTCGTGAGTCGTCGTGCCGCGAAAAATGGCCGACACACAAGCTCACAACGCGTCACGTGTTTGCGAGATCGGTTATACTCGACGACTGGTTGAAAGTGGTTGAAGGACCTGCTTGCAGGCAGGCGGACATTTCCATGTTGTCACAAGGTGGTGTTCACCTACATACACATGTGTAAATGCTAATATTCATATCGGGCGTACATTCATTCGATCTCGACTTTTGACTGTGTGAATGAGCAATTCCAGTGAGTTTAAATTTCACTTAGTGTTGAACATTTTTGTCAGAATTCCTTTATTATTGCCTACATTTAATTTTTTGTACAATTGATGTAATTCATTATCCCTTGGAGGAGGGGGGAGATGCGACCAATCATCTGCAACACTGTAAAATAAAGAAAATCAAACGGAGGGAGGGAGGGAGGGGGGGAGAGGCTTTCGTCGATTTGTTTAAAAACGGGTTTCCGTGACATTGTTCTTTTTTAATATGAAAATAGCAGCCCTGTAATAAATAAACATCAACAGTAGAACTCGAGAATGAACGCATGGTGGTGGTGGGGTGGGCGTGGGGGGTGGGGGTGGGGGTGGTCGGACACGATGTCAAAGTAACGGCAGGCGGCGCTTTGAAAATAGACTCTCTCCCCCAAAACGTCCTGAACCTTTTCATGTGAAACATCCAAAGGCTTAAAAATACACTCCCCTTCGCCCCACTGAAGTTTTTCTCTTTAAAAAAATATTATTCGCTCTCTTTTTGACACACATTCTCACTCGTTTTCATTCCCCCCCGTCGTCCCCGTTCCCGTCCCCTCTCGTCCTTTCCGTGCGCCGTGGGGGGTTCGGGTTGCGGGCCCCCCCCCCCCCCCCCCCACGTCCGGTACCACCGGGCCCGGTCTTAAGTAGGAGAAGAGGCGTCTTGTCTGGTCCACAGGCTCTGACCCAGCAAAAATCAAACCAGTCCAGAACTCCAGCTCAGTGACCGGTGAGTGATCCCCCCCCCCCTCCCTCCTCATAATAACCACCACCCCCAAAAGTCTGACCCCCCGATACCCTCAACTCAACGCTTTGTCTGTCCTCTCGGGATGATTGCATTAACACTGGAAAAGGCCCACAGCAAACACGCATACACACAGTACATACGTACACAAAACACTGGTTGACGCTCACACACACACACACACACACACACACGTGCTTGCACACTCGTCACATTCGGGCACACACAGAAGCACTGCACTTTTTATGGTCAAGCTGGTGGCTAAGAAGACAAAGTTTGTTTATTTTATTTTTTTAATTAATTCACATATACTAATTGTAATAAGTCGAAGAGCGGGCGCCCTTCCTCATTTTTGTTTTGGTTTTTTTTTTTTTATCGTCCCTCTAAAGACAGTGGTTCTCAAACTAATGGAACCGAATGGAGCCGTTTTTTGTGCACTCTCTGAGTTACAGACCCGTTAAGGGTCCACATTTGGTTGCCTAACTATCAATCATTTAACCCGAGACCGCCCCTCAAGGACCCCATGATGAGGGGGTGGGGTCTGGTCTTTGAGAACCACTGCTCTTAAGAAAGCGTGAGTGAGGAGAGGATGGAGCCCGTTTCAAGCGGAAGTGACGCTGGGTTGCGGCGGTAGTTGTTGTTGGCCGTTGGGGTCGTTGTGAGGCTGATGAGTCTGCGGTTGAACTTGAGGTGGTGGTGTTGGCTGCTGCGGCTGCGGCTGCTGCTGCTGCTGCGGCTGCTGCTGCTGCTGCGGCTGCTGCTGCGGCTGCTGCTGCTGCGGCTGCGGCGTCGTCTGGGCCTGCAGGCTCAGTCCTTGCTGGGGAGGAGTTCCGGCCGAGGAGGGGGGGGGAGCGCCGGCGCCAACAGCAACGGCGGCACCGCCGGTCGACTGCGCCGGGAGCTGAGAGAGCTGCTCGCTGTTGGCCAGAGACTTCAGCACGGCGTTCTCCCTCTCCAGCATCGAGTTCCGCTCGAACAGCTCCTTGATCTGCTCCTTGAGGACCTCCACCTCCTCGCGCACCGCGTACATCAGATGGCTTTTCACCAGATCCTGAGGGAGGGAGAGAGAGAGGGAGAGAGAGGGTCAGTGGCGAGATAGCGGCTGAGAAGGAGTGTTGATTTTGACAGCACATTTTGATTTAGTTTTAGTCATAGTCTTTTGAATCCAATTCCATTTAGTTTTAGTCATATTTTCGTCATCTGAAAAGTTTTACCGTTAGTCTAGTTTTAGTCGACTAAATATCATAACATTATAGTCGACTAAATCCACAGTTTATTCAGTAGACTAAAATGTATTTTGGCGGTGCCTTGATGGCGTCGTAATGGCTGATTTTACACTTGGTTGCATGCTAAAAAATAGCCGATCTACAAGCCCACAGTGCGACGCGTTGTGAGCTTGTAGATCTGCTATTTTCAGAGCGCAACACCGAGCGCAACCAAACATAAAATGACTTGTCTTTTAGTTCTACGGGATCTCTTCTCCCCTAGTCCCTCACTAACATTTTAGTCTCGTTTTTATTTGTTGATGAAATTGTCAATATATTTAGTCTTAGTTTTAGTCATCGTAGCTTAGTTCTTATTTCGTTTTCATCAGTGAAAAAAAGGTAGTCGACGAACATTTTTCGTCATAGTTTTAGTCGACGAAATCAGCACTGCTGAGAAGGAGGCGCTTGGATCATGTGCGGTTCATATGGCCTGTTTACGAGGTCTTTTGACACACAGCCGACTTTGACACAACCAGAGTAGCATAACAAAGAGGAACTCATGGCTTTCATCAACCACATGAACCCAAGTGCCCCTATTTTCTGGGCGTGACGGGTGGATATTTGGCAAAGAAAAAAAAGAATGGCTTATCTACAAGCCCATAAACTGGTAGATAGGCTTTTTTTCTGTGAAGAGATTTGGTGTGTGTAGAGGGGAAGGGAGACAAGTACAGACCCCTGGGGGACCTAATATAATCTACATTCAATGAATGGGCTAAAGTGGGTTTCTGGGAAGAACCAATACAAAGATTTTAGGGTAGTCTTTCGTATTGGGATGTTGATATGATTGGTTTTCAAAGCAGTAGGTGTAGGTTTGTTATTGGCCATAATCGGCAATGTTCACGCGTCTGGGTCGCGGACCAATTGTTATGGGTCGCGAGTAAAAAAAAAACGGCATTTAAAAAATGAAATATATTATTTCAAGACTTTCCTATAAATTACATACCCAAAATTGGCATGCCAGGTTGAAAGCGGTCAACATTCCTTTTCTGAAACATTCTCAAACAATAGCCCAAGACAAAACGCTATAGCATCAGTCACAAGTGATGATCACTGGGAAAAGGGTTACTCACCATCGCCTGTTCAATTTTATTATCGATGGCAACGACACTGGTTCCAGAGGCACTGTAAAACACAAATAAGATCATGTTACAATTAATGAAGTTGTAGAGTTAGTCACAATTAATGAAGTTGTAGAGTTAGTCAAAGAACATTTAGTCCGAAATATGACCAGTAAATGCTCGATAGAAAACGGTGTTCCACACTAGGGGCCATCCTCAGGGTTTGCCAGATCTGCTTATTATAATTTCCCCCGCAAGATTTTATTGGAAAATAGCCGATCTACAAGCTCACGTCGCGACGCGTTGTGAGCTTGTAGATCTGCCGTTTTCAAATAGCTGATGTACATGTTAACGTGCTCGTGTGGCCCATAGTCGCTTCTTTTGGGCTGGCTTTCCGAGACCTGGTTGCTCGTTTCTCTCACAGAATCTGGCAACGCTGGCCATCCTAATCGCATCCCCCATGGCATGATCTTAGCCTAACGCGACACGTCATCCAGTCATTCAACACCTTTATACAACCAGTCACAAAAAAAAGAAAAAAAAAACAAAAGCAGAAAATCAAGGGCAACATCGCTTTTTTGTTGTTAGAATGAAGGTGAAGTACTCTGAACCAGTTTCAACAAGCAGTTGGATGCAAGCCAGGGCATATAGAATGAACCCCCACATCCATCCCCGGCAGCAGCCAAAGTAATGCCATCTCCTGTGCATTAAGAATAGGCCTATTCTGGGTCAGGTCACAGAGTTTACACATGAAAGGAGAGAAGCTCCCAATGCTAGTCACAGTCACCACGTTGCCACCTCGACTAGTTAAAAGATTTAAGGGGCGATGTCATACTCGGCCTGTCGATCAAAACGTCTTGGAAGTGCTAATTCAATACAAGTAATAATAATGTCAAACTTTAATTAGGCTACCGACCGAAAGAGAGTTAGTGTTTTTATATTTAAAAAGAAATCAATACCAGAACAAAAGAATGAACAAAAATGTGGATCAAAAAAGTTTGTGACGAAAATAAATAAATAAATACCACTACATTTCAACATACAAATGATGGAAAGGCCGTTTAACAAAACCAAGTAATAACACGAGATTAACTAACTTCTTAATTAGAAGAAGGACACCCACTGTACTCAATGGGCAAGATAACCTACATGATATCTTAACCCATTAAGACCTGAAGCCGATTCTACAAATGTCTTCTAAATCCCAACAGTATTCTGTGGTGCTCAACCTTTTTCATGTCAAGGACCCCCAAAATTACATGTATTTGGCCGCCGACCCCCATCTCAAAATATTTCGTTCCAGGGACCCCCCAGAAGCAAAGGAAAGAGTTAAAATGTTTCGCTTTAAACAATATATATTCAAAGATTTGCACACATTTTCACGATTTTTCAAACATAGCAGATCTACAAGCTCTAGATCTAAAAGCGCGGCATTCGGTGCCGCGCTATGAGCTTGTAGATCTGCTATTTTTGAATAGCCAAAGTGTAAAACAATGGCTTTTTTAGCTCAAATCAAAAAGTGACACAGATGCGTTCCAGGTCTTAATGGATTAAAAGTCAAAACCACCTCCCCAAAAACAAGAGTTGCCTACATAACATTTTATACCTGTCTTCTTGAGCTTATTACAAATAATAAAACCCCACACAAATATAGTTCACGCTAAAAGATGCATGCATGCATGCATGCAACAAGTAGTACTGTGGTAGGCTACAACACCATTTGGCGCAGAGAAACTCAGTTAAACTCGATTCTAAATCCCATCGGAGATGGAGATAGAATTGAATGGAGATAGAATTGAAAAAAATTGAAACATTGAAAATTTTAAAAGGATTGTAGATCTACAAGGCAAGCTCAGAGTCACAACGCATTCGTGTCGTGTAGATCGTAGGGGGGGGGGCAAGCGACCCCCGCCGGACGACATCATTACCTGCGGCGTCCCCTGTAGTAGTGCGAGACTATGATGGCCTCCTCGGTAGGGTAGCTGTGCGGGTACCCGGGGTAGCATGGTAGTTGATAGGAGTATGAGCACCGCATGGTCAGGTCGCCACGGTGGTGGTTCGGTCGAGGTACAGTGTCGGGGGGGCGGGGGGGACAGCCAGGCAAGCGCGGGGGACAGCCAGGCAAGCGGGAGAACGGTGCGCTCTGGGTCTCTCTCCCGGGAGAAGTGGGCCACCGGGAGCGGATAGGAGGCTCGGAGCGCACCGGAGGACAGAGGAGGAAGAGCGGGGAGGGAGGGAGGAGGAGGAGGAGGAGGAGGAGGAGGAGGAGCGGCGACGGAACTGAAGTGAAGTAGGTCAAAGCCCCCGGACTACATTTATAGAAAACATGAAATGTGACCCGCGCGGTTGTAGAAGTCAGTCATACTTGCTCTGCATACCACTTGCTCCTCTCTCTCCGCCCTCTTTGTAAATAGCGTTTTAAAACCAGATTCATACTTCGACGCACGACGGTGGCGTTGTCGAAAATACCAGACATGCAAGCCCACAAAGCGGGCTTGCATGTCTGGTATCTTATGACTTTAAGATAAGGAGGAGGACAGAGTGCGCGTTAGACGTGTCAAAATGCGAATGAGACGGATTTTAATTGGACTTTTCCACGTGCCTTTTATGCGCAAAACGTGTCGGCTTATCATGAACAACTATTTACACGACCCGGTCAGCGGCATAAATCAATGGTGACCGTGTCACCGAGACAGTAAAACACACATGCCTCGTCGCCTGCTTGTCATTTGACAGACGGTTGTCGAGAAAAAAGCAGTTTGGTAGAGCCCTATGTGGGTCTGAATCCGAGGCCCTAAGGTTTCCTGTTTAACCCATTAATTAATCTTAAAAATGTTTTCTCTAAAACAGTTTTTTGAAAAAATGTGTTCAAGTTTTTTTTCCCCAAAATAGCAGATCTACAAGCTCATAGCGCGGCACTCGGTGCCGCGCTATGAGCTTGTATATCTGCTATTTTATAACTATATAACTAGACCATGTAGCCTATTATTTCCAAAAGCCAAAGATGCTCTCAAGATAATTATGTAGCTCCAGGAAAAGCGGAAACGCATTCTAGAAATACTAAGAAAAACTTGTTGCAGTAAAAGCTGCTTGCCAACTATCTAGGGGATTTCTTTTAAATTTCGACTGCGTTCTCATAAGGTCATCGGTGTAATAAATGAACGTGCAATGCAAAAATCGAATTAGTACATGTAATAAAGTCAGCAGAAATAATAACAGGGAGAATGTTTTGCCTCCCTCCTGCTGCTGCTGATTTTCAGGGGCATTCATTCTTTCTCCCATGCATATCTCTGAACTGAAGCTCAGTGGGTGATAGGTCGGCCACGGTGCATGCGTCCTAAAAAACACCACCGCCCCCATGTGGCGGGCAGTGGTACTGCACGCCACAGGTCTCTCTCCTGACAAACACCTCAAGTCCTTCACAACAATGGGTTCTCAAAGCAGGGTCCTGGGTCCTTTTGAGGGGGTTCCCCAGAAAAAAAATCAGGGCCGGTTTAACCAGTTTAACTATACTTTGTGTATTCTACAAGTTCACAACAAAAAAATATTCTCTATACTGTGGTCACTGGCACAAAATCTCTTCAGATGGAGGTCCGTAACTCCATGGCCAAAATACATATCACTTTTGGGGGGGCGTCCTTGACGTGAGCATGTTTGAGAACCACTCCTTTCACAAGACATTCTGTTCCTGAACATCCAATTTAAGTGTCCCAGACGAACGGAAGCTGATGGCTATCAGCAGCCTCTCCCTGCACTGTGCTGGTGCTGGTGCTGCGCGAGAGGGGAAAAGGAATGTTGCCTCATACCTCCGCCGCTGTGTAATACCTGTCTGTCACTCACTAGTGGGCTCCTTTTGTTCCCGAGAAATGCCTTTGATCAGAGCCACACGTTGGATGACGGGCAAACGCAAACATGTCACGGGGATCATTGCAACAAACACAGAGCCAAAAGTTAAATAAAGACAACAACACAATTAAGTTGTCGGCTTAAACACTCACAAACATTTAGTAAGATGGCACTTGCTCAAGAGCACTAGCACAGCCTACCACCCACGTACACATGACACCCCCCATGAATCTATTAGTTACATACGCTGGGGGGGGGGGGGGGGGGGTGGGGGGGGTGGCTGTGTAAACCTAAACTTCACCCCTGTACTAAAATGTGTGTTTAATTAGACCAGGGCGTCACACACCGACCCTTTCCTATGTGGGGGGACTATAGGCTTTCCTGTGTCCTCAGGGAGTTCTCAATCAGTCTCTGACTAAGAAGAAGTCTCCACACTCCATACCATAGAAGCACGGAACTTGGGAGTGGGGGGGGGGGGTCTCCACTCAAATACACCCATTCCTTCACCAGTTGTCCTCGACTGACTGACTGACATAAATGCATTTACGTTTCCTGCGTTTACTTCCTCCTACTATACAGAATTTATGTTAAAGAGTAGAGAGAGACGGGAGGAAGAAGGTGGTAGGGCTGGGAAACCAACTGAAAATATATCGAAACCGACATTTCGAACCAATAACCGACGACTTAACCTTGCTCATGTAGGTTAATCGAATGATAATGTTTTCAACGAATAAACACAAACAAATTCGAATAGATTTCGACCAAACAGATTAGCCCACTTAACCCGATATTATACAGTACTTAGTTGCACAATGGTGGCGTACAAAAATAGAGAAAATAGCCGAACTGCAAGCTCACAATGCATCGAGCTAGTAGATCTGCTACTTTCACTTGTTTTTATAATCGTTCTACCCTGGATTTGAACCCGGTTTCCTGCAAAAGTGCTGAATTTTTTTACCATTGAGCTAATAGAGCCCGCCTGCTTGCTCAGGGGATACATTGAATCTTGACCACGAGGTAAAAACTCTAATTGTCTAGGTGAGACATGACCTTTGACACGATCTTAAAGGTCTCAATAGAAGAGCAGGGAGACAAAATAAAACCACCCCAATTGTATTAACAAGCTCTACCATACAGATTGGACAGAATTACATTTTATTCGTTAAAATAAAGTTACAAAGTGTCGCTTAAATGTAATTAGAAAAATTCTAAACAAGTTTTAAATAATCGTGATACTGATTTGAAGTCAGATCTCCCCAACCCTAGGAGGGGAATAATGTTGAATTTATGTCTACACTGAAATTGAGTCGTGTTACAGTCCTGGTTTGACACTAATCCTAGTTTTAATTAGACAATTTATTTAGCAGAACGCAGTCATTCTAAACCACTTTAACCCTGGTGCCCCTATTTTGGGCATGTCAATATAGGTTTTATGTCATTATAGATAGCAAACATAGCAGATCTACAAGCTCGCAACGCATCATGATGCGACACGTGAGCTTCTACGCCATTTGTCGTACGAACAAAGTATATGGGGCTTAACCTCTACAAATGTCTTCTAAATCCCAACAGTTTTCTGAAAAACGTACGTTTCTATATCAGTGGTGCTCAAACTTTTTCATGTCAAGGACCCCCAAAATTATATGTATTTGGCCGCGGACCCCTATCTCAAAATATGTTGTTCCAGGGGGTCCCGGAAGCAAAGATTTGAGTTACAAATGTTTGCTTTGAAAATACATATATTCAAAGATCTGCACACATTTTCAAGATTTTTCAAAAATAGCAGATCTACAATCTACGATCTACTTGTAGATCTGCTATTTTTGAATAGCCCAAAGTGTAAAATAATGCTTTTTTAGCTCAAATCAAAAAGTGACACAGATGCGTTCCAGGTCTTAATGGGTTAAGTGGTTAATATTGGCCCAACGCTCGGTATTTGGGGGGCTTAATTTGGGGGGTAATTAATGTCAAACTGATGACCGGCTAATATTTAAAAACTTAACATTAATCGTGGTGGCGCCCGTGTCTGAATATAGAGGACAACCTGAATGCAGCGTGCTGTGGCCCGAGTAGAGTGTGTTCTCTATACCGGAGGATCTCAAAATAACAGTGGGTTTTAGGAGAGTGTATGAAACCAACACACACTGGAGCAGAGCAGAGCGTGAGAGAGAGACAGTTGCATCTATGTTCCTGATGGGGAGACGCAGGGGGGGGGGGGGGGGGGACAGATGACGAGGAAGACTGTTTACTCCTTTTAATTAGAGATGGCTGGGAAACGCAGGATAGAGGATGGGAGGGGACGGAGGAAGGGCAAAGAGAGAAAGAAAGAGTGTGGTGGACACAGCAGTGGTGGAAAAAGTACTCAAATGTTTTACTTTAAGTAATAAGTATCAATACTGCAATGTAGTGGTACTCTGTTACAAGTTAAAAGTCCGGTGTTCAAAATTTACTTGAGTAAAAGTACAAAAGTATTGGTATCAAAATATGCTTGAAGTACCAAAAGTAAAAGTAAAAACATATTTGAAAATAGCCTAGGTATAAAATAGGGCTAAAGTGGTTAATGTATGTTTTACAATATAATAATGTATATCTACAAAGTAACTAGTAACTTAAGTTCTTAAATAATTGTAGTGGAGTAAAAGTAACATTTTTGACTGTAGTGGAGTAGAAGTAAAAGTATTGGAAATACAAATGTGAAGTACAAATACCTCAAAATGTTACTTAAGTAAATGTACTTAGTTACTTTCCACCTCTGGTGGACAGTAACCAAGTACATTTACTTGAGTACTGCACATGAGTGCATTTTTTTGAGCATCTGTACAATACTTTAGTTTGAATTCTTTGGATACTTTCACTCAACTACATTTCAAAAGACAAATATTGTACTTTTTAATCCACTACATTGCTAGTAAGGGAAAAAAGCACGTTATGAATTAACCACCCATATTTCAAATAATGAAAATAGTCGATCTACAAGCTCACAATGCGCCCTGATGCACATTTGACGGATGTCAAAACGTGAAATACAAATTTCCCTTGTAGTCGAGAGAGTTTCTATACTTTGACATAAGTGCTGGTGAAAAAATGAATAAAAAATAAACCGAAACCTAAAAAAGGAAAATAAAAAAACGAAAGATTTAAGGAAAAAAGGAGCATCTAAAACAATGTTTGAAAAAAATCTAATATTTTCTTTTTATATATAAACAATTACTCAAATGGTTTCACGTGCTTGTTTCACCCACTTCTGGTGGTCTGAGGCAAAAACTGAGCATTTTATATTTGTTCGCAGACCCCCATTTAGGGGGGTAGGCGAAGTTTCGGAGCATTTTGGGCACTTTTCAAAACCGGAATAAAGAATAAAGAGAGACAGTGTAGTGAATACAGAGAGACGAGTGAGTTTCTATACTTTGACTGAAGTGCTGGTGGATGAGTACTTTGTGTCCTCCACGTGTCATGAACATGGAGAATGGATGACTTAAGTACAGTACTCAAGTAAATGTACTTCCATTACTGTCTCTGCCACTGGGTGTGGTACAGAGAGGGGGCTGGTTTATTCTCACAAAGCACAGCTTCTGAGGCAGTTTACTGGAGTTCATTCTGGATTAAACTTCTTTTTTGGCCGGGGGGAGAGGCGGGGGGGGGTCAGTGGTAAGACATCTTAGTCACTATTTCAGGACAATTTCTAAATGTACCACAGAGGTGAATGTAGAAGAGCCATCGATTGCACCACATTTCCTCTACCTGGCTAACAGGAACAGGTAAGATGGAAAACGTTGGCGCCACGCCATCACAATTAACCCATTAACTCATTGAGTGCCATTAACACATTGACCGCCAGAGGTTAATCTCATAATGTACTCACCAGTGCCAACGTTTTATTGTTGTTTTTTGTTTTTTTCACGTCACCATAGACCTCGTTAAAATCCTTAGGATCGAGCTGTGCACTGTTTGTAAACATTGCGGAGATCTCCCTGCGTGTACCAGTCCAAACCACGTGTCAAACGGAGCCGCCATGTTGTAGTTAGAACGGTTTATGTTAAACAGTGATCAGCGAGGAGAAAAACTACAATCGAAGAAAATGGCGTTCCAGTGTGCGCTTTAGAATGGAGGCCTACCGGATCTGCAAAACGTGATCCTGAATAATTCCATTTCCGGTGGTGTTACGATGAAATGTGCCGTACTAGAAAATTGAAAAAAGTGTTTTTTTCGAAGAAAAAAAAAGGAAAAAGCACCACAGCCCGTAGGCTACGGGATCGGCGCTGTACAGTTGGATTTATCGGCCCGTAGGCTACGGGCCCGGCGGTGAGAGTGTTAACGTGTTTCATCGCTATGGTGCAACGTGCCATTAACGTGTTTCACCGCTATGGTGCAACGTGCCATTAACGTGTTTCACGTTTTTGAAAAAAAAAAAGAACCCAAGATATCATTGATTTGCAGCTCCATCCACTCCTTGTTTAACTTATAACTGAAAAAGGCTGTATCTCGCTTCCTAAGCACTTTTTTTTTACTTTGAAGAAAGAAAAAAAATCTAAATCGTACTGGCCAGAAATAGCCAGAAATAATTCTGGCACTCCATGAGTTAAGACCTGAGGCCGCTTCTAAAAAATGTTCTAAATCCTAACAGTTTAAAAAAAATCACACCCAGTGTGAAGAGAGTGGTGCCTTTCATGAGTTCATTTCGTTAGTTACTTTTTACAGACTTTGATGACTTCAAAGTATTTTTACTCATTTTAAGTACTTTAAAATGTTTTTACTGATTTTTACGTGTTTTTACTCATTTTAACATCTTTTAAGTATTTTTACTAATTTTAAGTATTTTTACTCATTGTAAGTATTTTTACTCAGTTTAGGAACTTTAAAGTATCTTTACTAATATTTAAGTATTTTTACTAATTTTAAGTATTTTTACTCATGTTAAGTATTTTTACTCAAAAGTGTGTGTGTGATTGATTGATTGATTGATGTAGTTTATTTAGAAAGACATGAGAATAGTACATGACAGTACATGGAAGTACAAATTCACAATACAAGGTCTACTAAACTGGAAACCCTCATTAAGCATAACGCTTGTTTAAGATGAGAACCCCATGCACACAAATCATGATGAAATATAAGAGGCAGGCAGATATACACACTACTATATAGAATGTCATACAATCAGCTGTGTGTGTGTGTGTGTGTGTGTGTGTGTGTGTGTATAATTAGTGTAACTGGTTGCATCTTTGCGTTGCAATCAGCCGCAGCTGTTGAGGCTGTGCTCAAACATACAGAGGGCCGTGCTCATACGGACACACGGACACACAGACGGACACACAGACACACAGACGGACACACAGACACACAGACAAAGTCACTCCTTGGAGTGGCTAGCACCACTCAAAAATAGCAGATCTACAACCTCATAGCTCGGCACTCGGTGCCGTGCTATGAGCTTGTAGATCTGCTATTTTTGAATAGCCAAATAAATCTAAAATGACACGGATGTTCCAAGTCTCGGATGCGTTCCAACTATTACTTCTCAGGAAATGGAAGAGAACAAAAAAAGAACCCGAGTTCTAATGGCATCCAATGTAGGTACTATTTAGTCACGTGCTCTTGTTAATACTTTTCATTGGTTCAATATATATATATATATATATATATAAACCCACAGACAGACTTAACCAATTAAGACCTGAGGCCGATTCTACAAAAATGTCTTATAAAAAAAACGTATGTTACCGTGTCAGTGGTGCTCAAACTTTTTCATGTCAAGGACCACCCAAAATGATATGTATTTGGCCGCGGACCCCCTGTCTCAAAATATTTTGCTCCAGGGACCCCCCATGAAGCAAAGCGCTCGGTGCCGCGCTATGAGTTTGTATATCTGCTATTTTTGAATAGCCCAAAGTGTAAAATAATGCTTTTTTAGCGCAAATCTAAAAATGGTCTTAAAGGGTTAACCATTTCAATCTGGCGTCACCGTTTTAGGCATGCCATTATATAGGTGAAGATTTTGATGGCGATGTCAGATAATTGGTTCAGGAAGATAAAACAAGACAGATCACATTCGGATGTTTTTTTGACGTGCACACTATATAATTATATTGTATTTAAAGAAGAACACAGGGAAAATTTCTGATTGGGCTGCATTCACTCTAGCATTTGTCAGGTTTCAGGCTATAGCCAGCCCGGTCAATAAAATGATATGGTGCGTCTTCTTTTATTGAAGACCGGGAACACATCTGTGTAATTTTTTAGATTTTTAGATAGAAATAATTGAATTTATATATTTTTAAAGGGACCTTTTTTGACTCAAATCTTTGCTTCTGGGATTCCCCATTACAAAATATTGGGGGTCTGCGGCCAAATACATAAAATGGATTTGGGGGTCCTTGACATGAAAAAGTTTGAGAGCCACTGATATAAAAACATAAGTTTTTCCAAAAAAAAGTAGGATTTAGAAGACATTTGTAGAACCCCCCAGAAGCAAAGATTTGAGTTACAAATGTTTGCTTTAAAAAAAAATATATATATATATCCAAAGATTTGCACACATTTTCACGATTTAAAAAAAAAAATGCAGATCTACAAGCTCATAGTGCGGCACTCGGTTCCGCGCTATGAGCTTGTATATCTGCTATTTTTGAATAGCCAAAGAGATCAAAAAAATGACACAGATGCGTTCCCATGCGTCTCAATGGGTTAATGCAGGTTGCCATCATTAAAATACAGAGCTTATTCATTATGCTTGTCCCATCCGTGGAACTTTTCAGCTCCAGATTTGCCTCCCAGTGCCTGACGAATCTGCCAGCTGGAACCGCAGGACCAAGTTACGTGATGTTTCTGTCCTTCTTTTATAATAATAATCCTTGGAGGAGGAGGAGGAGGGGAGGAAAAACAGAAAACACCCCCCCCCCCCACCTCCCCGCCCCCCTTTTTAGCATCATCATCATCAGGACATGTGATGGGCTACTGGTGGGGTCTGTTGCTATGGCGATCAGTAAACAACAAAACAGTGATATTATTCTGATTTATTGCTGCTATTTTACACCCATAGCGTCTCTCTCTCCCCGTTGCTCTCTTCTCTCTCCACGAAGTGTCTCCGGAGCAAAAAGGCTCGAATGATGAACGGCACACCGAAGGTTATTTAACCCATTAAAGACCTGAGGCCGATTCTACAAATGCCTTCTAAAAAAAAATCGGTAGTTCTCACACTTCAAATACTTAAAAAAACAAAAACAAAATGCAGATCTGCATTATCTTACACTTTGGCTATTCAAAAATAGCAGATCTATAAGCTTGTAGCGCGGCACCGAATGCCGCGCTACGAGCTTGTAGATCTGCTATTTTTTTAAGATCTAGAAATGTTTAGCAAATCTTTGAATATATATATTGTTTTAAAGCGAACATTTGTAGCTCAAATCTTTGCTTCTGGGGGGTCCCTGGAACTAAATATTTTGAGATGGGGGGTCCGTGGCCAAATACATATAGGGGTCCTTGACACGAAAAAGTTTGAGAACCGCTGATATTATAGCAACATACGTTTTTTTTTTTTAAACTGTTAGGATTTAGAAGACATTTTGTAGAATCGGAACCTCAGGCCTTAATGGGTTAAAAAAGGGAAAATCGGCACGTTTGATCGCCTGGAGTCAAAACGGAGTCGAGGAGCAGCTGATGTCGTTAAGTCATGCTGGGTTGGGTCGTTACTGCTCACTTAAAGCTGCACATGCACCAGTGGTGGAGGAGAAATACCTAGAGTTTTTACTTAAGTGAAGGTAGCAATACCAACTATATAGCAACATAGCTACATAGTATAAAATAGGGCTTAAATTCATAACCTGAACCTGCAAAGTAACTAAAGTTGTAAAATAATTGTAATAGAGTAAAAGGTCAAATATTGTCTACAATCTCAACGTTGAAATCGAGCCATGTCAGTAGCTACAGTACTTGAGTAAATGTACGTAGTTTACATTCCACCTCCTCTGTCAGCTGCACACGTGCACTCTATCCACAGCCAACCAAGAAGAGGGAATAGCAACTGGGATGAAGGCCAACATGGGTGGCTTCACGTTGGCCCCCACGATCACGAACTCACAGTGCACTAGATTGAACAACTTTCCGAAAACAACTGGTACTGTGGGGGGGTGGGGACTCAAGCGCGAGATAGCCTGGTTAATGCCCCCGCCACTCCCTGATACAACATGATCTCATTTAAAACCCTCGCGGGCCTCGTGTTAAAGAGCCAGGAAAGCTTGTAAGCCTGAACCACTGGATTTTTTAAAAAACGTGTTGCTGAACATCACAGCGAAGCCACGTTTACAGTACCTCGCGGGTTTTACCTGCGCGTAAGACAAACAATGTTAAAAAAATCACACTCAGTGTGAAGAGAGTGGTGCCTTTGATGAGTTAATTAGTGTAACTGGTTGCATCTTTGTGTTGCAATCGGCTGCAGCTGTTGAGGCTGCGCTCATACGGACACAGAGCTGTTGAGGCCGTGCTCATACGGACGGACGGATCGACGGACGGACACACAAAGTCAGTCCTTGGAGTGGCTAGCACCACTAAAAAAAAACAACGCTTCTGCTCGCGAGCCAGAGTCCCAGAGGGATAAAGGGCCGGGCTCACACACATCAAACAGCGGCGCTGCCATGGGTTGAAGCCGTTGAAAGCTTATCGCTGTCACTCATTGCACAACCCCGTTGCAAACTCTTCTGTAAAGTTTACCTTGTGCAATAGCAACACTGACGTGGAGATTGCACTCAACCGTACCGGCTTCTGCTATGAAGTCATTTTAGGGGCCAAGAGGGAAGTATGTTAAAGGACACTAGAGAGCATTGGTTTTCATTAATGGTGAGACAAGCCCAGGTGTGCCTTGGGATTGCATGACAACCGATCACGCGTTATTATTGCCATATACCTGAATACAAACAATACAAAAAAGGTTATGATTTTTTTGTTTTGTTATATCAGTACTTAGTGCCTCAATTCCCAACACAGAGAATTATTATTATAATTATTACTATAATAATAAATAGTGTTGTTGTCGCCATTATTATTGCCATTATTATTATTATATTTTCAACCAGGAGTCCCTCTTTTGGGCATGTCATATTGTTTTTCACAAATTTCCCAAAAATAGCAGATCTATGAAAATAGCACAAATAGCAAATCTAGAAACCTTTAACCCATTAAGACCTGGAACGCATCTGTGTCACTTTAGATTTCTTTGGCTGTTCAAAAATAGCAGATATACAAGCTCATACGAGCTTGTAGATCTGCTATTTTTGAAAAAATTGTGATTTATTTATTTATTTTTTTAATGTTATTTAAGAATCGCCTCAGGTCTTAATGGGTTAATTTGGTATTATTAAGTAAAAGTTTACGTAGTGATAAGAATGCTAAACGTGTGCTATAGAGGCTATGTTGCAGGGATAGGAACGCACGTGTTAATACGGCATCACAATCCTTCAAACCCCTTTATTTTATACGTTTGTATATACGTTATACCTCTGCAAAAAATAGCAGATATACAAGCTCGATAATGCTATTTTTAAAAAAAAAGAAAACAATCTTGAAAGTGTTGAACTACTGCTGTGCATAGCATGTCCTGGAGGCACTGAGGATGTGAAAACCGGTGGACATAGAATAGCGATCATTCCTTGCCTCTAGCTAAACTGTCAACAAACCTAACTATATCCCCTGTGAGGTCACTTTAGTCACAGACTAGTAAAGCAAAGAAACCTTGTATCTCCATATTTCAACTTTTTTCGTAAATGAATGCCCTACTACTTCATACATGGGCAACTGGCGGCCCGGGGGCCACATGCGGCCCCCGGGCCTTCACTTAATGCGGCCCGCAGGTTCATATAGGAATACTGATACATTATTGATTTCAGCTGTTCCAATTCCAAACATGCAAACATGACCCACTTTAGTTACTTCAGTCTATATTAGTAGCTTAATGACTGGTATTAAAATGCTATTGTCTTTTTTTATGTCCAATGTATTTGTATTTAACTTCATAAAGTTAACTTAAGTACAACTAAAATGCATTTGAAATTTAAAAAAAAAGTTACTTTTCAGTTTTCCAATTCAAAAATAGCAAAAAAGAAATCAGGATTCCAATTCAAGGATTCCAATTCATACTACAGCGTCGCACAAAAGCATCAAAAGTAGGAGTTTCGAGCTTGCAGATCTGCTACTTTTGCGGTTTTTGAATTTGAATCCTGAAAAGTAACAGTTTTGGACATATGAGGTTTCTTCCCGAACAAGGAGTTTTTTTTATAATTGTGACTTCTTAAAACTGCACTATGTAACTTTCCTCTTCTACCCCGGATTTGAACCTGGTTTCCTGCTTAGGTGCTGATTTTTTTTTTACCACACTGAGCCTGCCTGCTTGCTCAGGGGATGAATTGAATCTTGTCAAAACGCGTGTCAGATCCTGTGTCTAGGTGAGACATGACCTTTGACACGATCTAAAATGTCTCAATAGAAGGGCAGGGAGACACAATACAACCACCCCAATTGTATAAGTTATATTATTGTATTAACATACTCTACCATACAGGACCATTGGACATTTATTCATTAGAGTTCCCCAGAGTAGACCGGCTTTTTAAAAAAAACTATATTTAAACTATTTTGGTAAATATAAGTGAAAAGTGGTTATGTGTGTCTGTGTGGGCTTCATAAATATTGAACCACTTAAAAGTATTAGAGCTTAAGAGCTTGTGGGACTAAATCATAACTACGTTGGAACACAGGTTCTTGTTTTCCATTTCTTGAAAAGTAATGCTTTCGGACATACAAGCTTTTCCATCCGACAGCAACAAAAAAGGCTTCCTCCCTTTAGCGCGTTCCGACATGTGATAAAGTGAGCTCAAAGCTCAAACAAGTATGGCCTGACCACATGCTAAAAGACACCGCAGGTGGGGATGCTACCTATGAGGCCCTTCACGCCCGCTTTTAACACAAACACTATGGCAGAAACTCAATCATGTGACCAGAATATGATAAGCAAAAATTCCTCTGAGCTTATGTGATTGCGCTCATGTATGATAACAAGGTTGACCGAGCGCCCCAGTCAAAGAACACCGTCAATCTTGGCTTTTCGATTTGGTTAATGCTTCAACTTCAATTACTATCAGCTCTCAAAAACATTAATCAAATGTTTCAATCAGATACTTGAAATGAAATGTTTATGTAAAGTCACTTTCTTTCTATTATATTTTAAGACCTACAATTGCGGGGGGGGGGGGCTTTGTTTATAAATCTGGTAACAATCTGGTACCATAAGTCTGGTAACTGAAAAAGTACCACACTACCTGACAACCCTATTTTGGGTCAAAGTACAAACATTTAAAAAAGGTTTTCGGAAAAAAAAATCAAAAACAGTGAGCCATAATTTAAAATAGCCGTAGGACTTACAGTATGTGGTTAAATTATCAATATCCAAGTCAAATATAAAGTCATAGAAAATGATGACAAGTAATGTCTGCAACGGCTGCAGCAGTGGCTCATGGAGTAGAGCGGTTCTGTGGTTATATGGAAATAGTTCAGATTCAATCCCAGCTCCTTCTGACATCATACGTGTCCTTGAGCAAGGCACCAAACCCCTGCCTCAGTTGGATCTGTTAACCATTGAGCTGATAAGAGCCTGCCTGCTTGCTCAGGGGATCAATTGAATCCTGACCATCAGGTCCACGATTCGTGTCGGAGCCTGTGTCTAGGTGAGACGTGACCTTTGACACGATCTACTCGTCTAGACAAAATACAACCACCCCAATTGTTATATTATACTCTACCATACAGATTGGACAGAATTACATTTTTAAGTCATTATTTTAAATTGGTTCATGTAATAATAATTAGCAACTAAAGTTTTCAAATAATTGTAGTGGAGTAAAAAGTACAATATTTGCCTCTGAGACGTAGAGGAGCAGAACACATACTCAATGGACATACTCAAGTAAAATTAAAGAACCTCAAAATTGCAGTTTAAGTACAGTACTTGAGTAAATGTACTTAGGTTACTTGACACCACTGCCTCCTTTGCTCATCTTTTCGCCTACTGAAACAAAAACCAGCCTCTGGCGGAACTACACACATGCCCACACAAACATCACCGTTTGAAACCGGAAGTGAAGCACACAGCACTCAGCACTCAGCGACGTTGAGTCGACCACATCTTCAAAGCTGGTTATGGTGGCACGGCATATAGCCCCGAGAGAGAGAGACGGAGAGAGTGCGAGACAACCTCAAGACACGACAGACGACAAGGCACATCAAACCCACAGACACATTTTAACAGACAGGTACAATGGATGCTGTGGTGATGGAACCCGAGGGCATTATATAATATAAGCTACAACAGAAAGAGCAAATTATGGTTGGTATGGTTATGAAATTACTGCGCGTGTATGTGTACAGTTCCTCAGTAGCTGGAGATTGGTGTGTCAGCTGAACACGTCTCTAAAAACAAGTTTCATTTCCCCGTCACTCACAATATGGTTTCGACTTTCAAAGTGCTTCCCTTTTCATTTTTAGGAATCTGAAGAATGTTTAGCTCCTCTCCAAGGCTCCTCCCGATTCACTCTAAAGCTACAGTGCGAGAGGTCGTAACGTCGGCAAGCGCCTGTTGTTGCCCCCTCGGGCTGGCCAGGTAATGCACCAGTAAAAAACACCTGACAGGAGTACGTAGGGTTGTGCACGGAGTGACCATTATCCAATGCGCCGCACGCTGGTGTGTTTACGCTGGGAAAGGTACCCGTGGCCGCGAGGCAGCCTCCACTTTACAGCGCTGAAAATGGCATGGGTGAAATAAGTTACTTTTGAGCACTTCAGGAAGTTAACCCATTAAGACCTGAGGCCGATAAAAAAAAAAATCCTAAATCCTAACGCTTAAAAAAATATATGTATTAAAAGATTTGCACACACTTTCACATTTCTCAAAAATAGCAGATCTACAAGCTCATAGCGCGGCACTCGGTAAAATTGACACACAGATGCGTTCCCGGCCTTAATGGGTCAAAGGAGAGATGTGGGATTTTAGACTTCAAAACAAGTGTCTGTTAGCGTTTGTCAAATTATGATAATAAATAACGACTAGTATTTAGTAAACGTTTAGTTGTGGGCTGCACTGTTTAACCGTTTAGTTGACTAGCCGGTAGCCGCGCACATTCCCTAGAGGTATGCATGTGGTTTTCCTGTTCGTTTCAGATAGACGCACGACTCTGATTTACCCTTTGAAGACTGAAGTTCAATGGCCAAGTCACTGACGGGAAACGGTGACTCAGAGATGGTGACGTGCCAGGAACAAGATATTACTCACTTATTTTTTTGTGAAGGCCTAGTGCCTTGGTTCGTTACTGTTAGCATGCAAGCACTCGTTAGATGCTTTGAAGCACTCGCAGCTGAGAGGGACGGGTCCAACATGACTTGTTCTCCTTCAGCACACCTGTAACAACACTTAACCCATTAAGACCTGAAGCCGATTCTACAAATGTCTTCTAAATCCCAAGTATTCTGAAAAAAACGTATGTTTCTATATCAGTGGTGCTCAAACTCTTTCATGTCAAGGACCCCCAAAATGATATGTATTTGGCCGCCGACCCCCATCTCAAAATATGTTCTTCCAGGGACCCCCAGAAGCAAAGATTTGAGTTAAAAATGTTCGATTTAAAACGATATATATTCAAGATTTGCATAGATTTTCGCGATTTTTCAAAAATAGCAGATCTACAAGCTCGTAGCGCGGCTATGAGCTTGTATATCTGCTATTTTTGAATAGCCAAAGTGTAAAATACTGCTTTTCAGCTCAAATCAAAAAGTGACACAGATGCGTTCCAGGTCTTAAAGGGTTAAGTTGACACTCTGTGTTGTTACAGAGGGAGAAAAGTGGCAGAAAGAGAGCGAGAGAGAGAGAGAGCGAGAGCGAGAGCAAGAGCCAGAGAGAGAGACCAGGAGAAAAAGAAAAGAGCGACTGTTGCGAAGTCTATTGGCCAATACTTCCCTCGCTTGCCAGGCTTTAGTTTCCAAATCCCCATCCATGCACATGGACAAAAAGCAAAGCTCAACTGGTACTGAGCACCGCGCACACACACACACACACACACACACCCCCACACACGTTTGTTATTTGCACACTTTGGAGAGAGAGGCCTTGTCCGGCCCCAACCCAGTCCAGTTACTGTACCTATCACTGTGGGCCTTCGAGTCCCGCAGTCTGCTGCCAGGTTGGAAGGCCTGGTAGAAAGCCTTGGAGGGGTTCCTGTACCAAACCACACATTCAGAGAAAACAGGAAGGAGGAAGAGGAGAGAGGAGGGGAAAGTGGAAGGAGATTAAACCAGTCCAAGACAAGAGGCTATGGCGGTGGTGGTGTGGTGGTGGCGCAACGCCTTGTTACCCAATCGGTATATTCCGCGAAAGACTTTCTAGGCAGATTCTATGACCACTGCCACACAATAGAGAGGGGGGTGTGGGGGGGTTGCGGGGGTGGTTTGGAGGAGGGGGAGGGGTGGGGGTTCACAGAGGGTTAAAAAGGTTAACCGCTTAAAACCCCAGGATCCACATTTTTGCGGGAAGTCTTTCGCAGGAAAATAGCAGATCGGCAAGCTCACAACGCGTTGCGTTGCAACGCGTTGTGAGCTCGTCGATCGTCTGTTTTCGGCGAAAGCTTTCCCCGCAATAGCATAAAACGGAAAAGACCCTAGCATAGAGCCCTGAGGGACTCCGTTCGTTCAACCATATGGGGTTTAAGTGGTTAAGAAAAAGGTTAAAGAGACTGCCCGAGGCCCGCTTGAGTGGTATGTTGTTGACAGAGACGCATTCCGGGGCGGTATATATACAGTATTCACAAACATCGGTATGCTTCCCGAAACAAAACGGATGACACGTTCTCTTCTCCAAGTAACGACAAAATTAAAAACAAACAATAACAACGCTCGTTTGTTTCCCCAAGGGATCCTTTGAGGGAGTTCGAGGAAGTCCCTGGAAATTACTCACGGCTGGGAACCGAAATGGACCCTTGCAGGTCTGCAAGTCCGAGAGTGCAAAAAAAACGGAACCAAACGGACCCATTTCATTCCAATAGGCTCTATGCACAGCAGCCATATTATCACTTCCTTCACAGGTGTTACCAATGATACTAATAAAGGCTCTGTTCCATTTAGTGTGGCACAGTGGTTCCACGACCCCCATAACTCTGAGAGTGTACAAATGGAACCAAATCCATTTGGTTCCATTTGTACACTCTCAGAGTTACACACCCGTAAGGGGCCATTTGGAAACCCCTTAACGAACCATGAGGGTCCCTGGACCCAAATTTTAGACCCACTGGTGTTGCAGAGTGTTTCCAGTGAGCCAACATGCACACTATCAGCACCCTGACTCTGTTTGACCAGAATGGAACAGAGCCTTCATTAGCATCATTGGTAACACCTATGTATAGGTGGTTACACACCGGCGAATATGCGAATATACGCAAAATTCGGACTCGTTCCGAATAATTAAAAGACGCTTTTTTCGCTCCGCGAAACTGGTGTGGAAGCTTGCATTGACTTTATAAGGTTTAAAAAAAACATAATATTTGCATGAAAAAAATCGCCCCGGTGTGTAAGGACCTTATGTCTTCGCAATACTGCTGCTGTGCATAGAGCCTATTGTACACTCTCAAGAGTTATGGGGATCTGTGGTACTAATGATGCCTATATACCGACGCCAAATTACAAAAGTTTGGAGAACCACTGCTAGGGGTTGTACAAGTGCTGCTGCGGTAGTTTGGTTGAGGTCTGGAAGACTTGGGGAGAGGAGAGAGTGCTCCTACTGTGTTGATGAAGAGCTGGCTGGCTCACATGGTTGACATTAGCCTACCTCTCATATAAGCCTGGGCTGACTATGGGGGCCTTTGCAGGCCACAAGTACACTGTGTTCTATGCCAGAGGATATATATGTCGGGAAGGGGGATAAATCCCGCCCCCTTACACGCACGTACACTCACCACACACACACACACACACCTTCATCCACCCCAAGCTCATGACTGTAGAACCTAAGTTCTGCATTTGCTCCCTTTCTTGCCAACGTACAAATTGTGAACACTCACTGCACGCGCATATGCGCGTACATGTGGTGTGGTAAGCCAACACACGCCAAGGGGGTGGATGAGCACGTGAACAGTGAACACACACACTGCATAGGGTAGTGAGGAGAGTGTGTGAATATTATAACGAAGGCAAGACTCTTAGTCTTTTCCTAGAAATCTCTGGCACAGCCTTCCTTTGTCACATTACCTCATAACTAAACACTCTTATAGGCCCTCCTGTTCCCTCCCTCTGCTTAGCTTTGCTTTATAGGCTCACTCACACACACACACACACACACAACTCTATTTATCTGTCTTATGGTTCAGAGCTAGCGGGGGGAGCGTTTAGCAGAAGACATCAGCAAGCTCAGATGACTTGGACACAAGTGCCTCATCTCGAATGAGGTCAGAGCTTAGGAGAGTCATCCTCCCCTGTTTTCGAGTAGCCGTGGCCCCAGCTCTCAATGGCCCCCTTTGTAACGCTAAAACTGTATAACGTGTCGATATCCATGTATGAAAGAACTTCTTTGTAAAAAAAACTACACAAAAAAAAAAGACTTGTCAGTGTGTTAAGCAGCCAGGGGGGGGGGGGGGAACGCCATCTCCTCCGATAAACCTGGAAAGAGGGGAGCGAGGTCGAAGGGGAGAAGTGGGCGACATCGTGACATGAAGGGGCGACTAACCACACACACACTTCAGCTAAAAGCTCGTAGATCTAAGATCTTGTAGATCTGCTATTTTTGAATAGCCCAAAGAAATCTAAAAATGACACCAATTCTTTCCCGGTCTAAATGGGTTAATGACCTTGATAACTCCACTGGGCACGTGAAAAGCCGCTTGGCTTTCTGAGAGACATGGAGGGAAATGGGGAGGGAGGGGGGGGGGCAGGGGAAGGTGAGAGTGAAGAAGGAAAGTGGGAATCGATGAGAGGGGGGCGGAGCGGGCGAGCACACCGGCTCACAACATAGGCTCTATGCACAGCAGCCATATTATCACGTCCTTCACAGGTGTTTTGATTGATTGATTGAATATTTTATTAGGCAAAAAATGTAAGCAGCACAGTTACATTTAAAATACTTTGTCTAACAGGTCCGTTGCGGACTTGTTTCCAATGAGGGCCTTGGTATTCAATTCATAGACCAATGATACTAATGAAGGCTCTGTTCCATTTAGTGTGGCACAGTGGTTCTCAGATTTTTCAGATTTCCACGACCCCCATAACTCTGAGAGTGTACAAATGGAACCAAATGGACCCGTTCCATTTGTATACTCAGAGTTACACACCTGTAAGGGGCCATTTGGAAACCCCTTAAAGAACCATGAGGGTCCCTGGACCCAAATTTTAGACCCACTGGTGTTGCAGAGTGTTTCCGGTGAGTCAACATGCACGATATCAACACCCTGACTCTATTTGACCAGAATGGAACAGAGCCTTCATTAGTATCATTGGCAACAGCTGTGAATGTCTTCACCATATGGCTGCTGTGCATAGAGCCTATAGGGAGAAGGCGGAGAGAGAGAGGAGCGAGCGACGAACGGAACGAGAAGAGAAATGAAAGAGATATCGTTCGGATTCGTTTCTCAAAAATGATCTTTGGGTGCGGCTGCTGTCCACGTCGTTGTTTGCGAGCGATCAGATCAGACTTGTGTATTTCAGACATCGTCGATCGTCGTCATATGATGAACCGACACGTGACGGTGGGGTTTGCAGGCGTACAAAAAGTGGGTGAAATTCTTTGCCACGCGAGCTCCCGTCATTTTACGGCTTCAAGAAAAGGGGAAAAGAATAGAAAGCAAGAAAACAGGAAAAACAGTATGTGAATATGAAGAAAGAGTTAAACAGTATGTCAATATGAAGAAACAGGAAGTCGGTATGTCAATATGAGCAGTGTGACATATATACATAAGGTATAAGCTCACAACGTGTCGCAATAGATCGCTTATTTTCGGTTCGGTGAGCGACAGCATATGGTTGCTGTCGGGCATAAAAACTCTTATCTCCGTATTTTAACTTTTGGTGTTTTTTTAGTAAATGAATGCCCCCTACTTCATCACACTACAGCGTCACACAAAAGTAACAGATCTACAAGCTCGACACGCGGCGCAAAGCGACGCATTTTGAGCTTGTCGATCTGCTCCTTTTGTGCAGTGGTGGAAAAAGTACTCAAATTCTTTACTTAAGTAAAAGTACCAATACTGCAATGTAGAAATGTGTAAAGTGTGTAAAATGGAACCAAATGTAACCAGTTGGTTCCATTTGTAAACTATCAAGAGTTACAGACCTATAAGGGTCCATTTGGTCCCATTTATAAACTCAAGAGTTACAGACCTATAAGGGTCCATTTGGTCCCATTTATAAACTCTCAAGAGTTACAGACCTGTAAGGGTCCATTTGCTTCCCAATCCCAACTATCAATCATTTAGCTGGGTGACCCCCTAGCACCCTCTGCCTTAAGAGTCATGGGGGGGGGTGACATGAAAGGCGATCAGTGATGGAGGAAGCGGTTTGGGAAGAACAAACGTTGGCAGCGGCGGGGAGAGAGAGGTCAGAGGGACAGGGGGGGCTGAAAGCTCTCTCAGGTGGGGTCCGTGGGGTCCTTATTGGGGGGGGGGGCCTCTGGGGTCCCGTCCCGTGCCCCCCCCCATCCATCCATCTATCAGATCAGAAACCCCAGAGCAGAAGTAGGTCAACAGTGTTTAGATTCCAGCCTTGCTGCCCCCTGTGGGAGCTTTCCTTCAACAAGGTTCTGGTGGTGGGGGCAGAAGACGAGGAGGAGAGTGAGCTCAGAGAGACCCCCCCCGACCCACCAACCCCGATAACACACCATCTGATTCCGACATGGTCAAGGAGAGCTCTTTAAAAAAGGGTCAATACATGCTCCTAAGCAGTGGTTCTCAAACTTTTTGAGTGGTGCTAGCCACTCCTACACTGTGTGTGTCTGTCCGTCCGTCCGTATGTTTGAGCACGGCCTCAACAGCTGAAGCTGATTGCAACACAAAGATGTAACTGGTTGCCAGTTACACTAATTAACTCATCACAGGCACCACTCTGTTCACACTGGGTGTGATTTTTCATGTGTGTGTGTGAGGCGCTATGAGCTTGTATATCTGCCATTTCTTTTTTTTTCAAACTTGGGGAAACGATGGCAGAAACACTGTGTGCCTCTGAGAAACTAGATATGACAGACCTAGATCTTCAAAAAAAAAACGTTCTCTGAGTAAGGCAGCAGGAAGTTATGGCCTAAGTATCAGTGACAGGGAGATCTCCCTACTGAAGTCCTGCCAGATCTGGCCAGATAAGAGACTAGGCCGAAGGACAAATAAACCAGTGGTTCTCAAAGTGGGGGTCCTTGAGGGGGTTTCAGAGGGGTCCCCTCCAGCAATATTAGTTAATGGAGCATCAAAATCAGTATACGGTAAATAATCACTTTCACCCTATATACATTGGCTACTTGAAAATAGCTCATCTGCAAGCTCACAACGTGTCGCATCGCGACGTGTTGTCAGCTTGTAGATCTGCTATTTTCAACCAAAAATATTGACATCGACTTAGAATATTTGTGCGCGTTTTTTACCCAGGGAAGGCTGCCGAGCATAGATGCTCATTTTCATCAACGCCCTGCAGACAGACAGACAGACAGACAGACAGACAGACAGACGCAGGCACACAAAATACAACACAAATGTAGAGTAATATTTTCAGATGGGAGCCCGCGGTCCAAATTCGTATTCATCGGGGGGTGCTTGACATGAAAAGGCTTGAGAACCACTGATATAAACAACCTTCGAACGCCACATCACCGAATCACCTAAATAGGATGACGATCAGACCGACTCAACGGCAAACAAACAGACAGCCTCAAATAGGGCAGGGCGGAATATATCGATATCGCGATACGAGACTGGATATGGACTGGGATTGGTTATTTTTGGCGGTCCAGGCACCGCCTAGGCTGCAATGCCAGCCTGACGGCGTGTCGCGTGTTCGAGTCCCGATCCCGACGACTTTTGTGGCGCGTCACTCCCCATCTCTCTCCCCATTTCCTGTCAGTCTACTGTTCTATAAATAAAATGTATATATATATATATTGCAATGTTTGCTTCTGTCCATATTGCCCAGCCCTCGCCCCATTGAATGTACAACGTAGGTACAGTACATCCCCGGTAAAAAAAAAAGTACATTTCACACAGGCCGCTTAAAGAGAACAAAGAAGAAAAGAAAACCCAGACAAAACAAAGGGAGTCTGTACGTTCCGCTGTCACTCAGCCTGAACAATAGAAGTCTTCCATACGGTAGGCAGGGCGGAGGCGATCAAAGTGGAAAATATAATGACACAAACTGGCAGAAGCAGTCGTCCTATATCTATACACACCTTCCTTTTAAAGCAGCATTAACCCACTCAAAGCAGCTGCCGCGCTATGAGCTTGATAAAAATATGGATAAAATATGGATAAAGTGGTTATACACAGATGCGTTCCCGGTTTGAATGGGTTAAAAAATGCTCAAACCTGGGGGGAACAAGAGTTCAACAGCAGTACGTGCGTAGATTACTGGGTGGGATCACATCTGCACCACTGCTGCTATTATACCAACAGGCCCCGCCAATGGAGTACGTGGGGGGGGGGGGGGGGGGGGGGGTAGAGACAAATTCTGGCTGTAATGTCTCGTGATGTAAACAAACATATAAAACTGTGGGGAGGAATGTCATGTGGGGTCCTGCCTGTCTGTCTGTCTGTCCGTCCGTCAGAGCGTGTTCGACTGTCCTCCCCCCTGATCACCCCTTCTCTCTTCAGCAAAACAGGATACAGAAGGACAACCCCCACCCCCCCTTCTCCCCCCCCCCCCAGAGAGAGGGAATGACCTTTTTGTGCACATTTACAGTGTCACACAAATACATACACACACACAAACATTGTTAAGGAAATTAAATATAAGGGCTGCACATGTTTGGCAGACTCCTGCTCTAAAAACAACAATCGTACTCCCAACTTTCCCCAGTAAGAAAACGGGTGCGTGTGCGTGTGACTCCACGCGTGCACACTCACGATGGAGCCCAGACACACCCCCTTCTCCACATGCGCGCACAAGTCTTTCAATACACACACAGCATCGGTCACTGTGCCTCCCTTCATCCAAGAAAAGACCCCCCCTCCCGCCTCTTGTGTCAGAGTCAGATTCCACAAGAGCTTTTGCATAAGTTGTGAGGAGGACAAGACAATATGAGTTCCCTGTATCACATTAACAGCTACTGGGATGAAAAATAAAAAATACTTTAAATGAGGACCAATTAAGCTGTAAACTTTTAGAGGCCAATGTTGTTGTTCTCGTTTCTTCTTTTCATGCGACACGGACGCTGTGACAAGGGGAGGGAGATGATTTCACTAAATAAGCAACGTTGACATTTCAAAATGCCAATCATGTCATTGGTTTCAATGGGATCCCCAGTAAGTAGTAAAGTAAGTAACACAATAAGTTAGCAGCATGTGAGGCAGGCTGTGAGGATATTGCAATATTAACATCTCATAAATATGAATAAATAATGTTTAAAAAAATGTAAAGTGAAAATAAAAGTATACCACGTTAGTTCCATTGATCAAAGCCAGAACACAATCGATCGATTCATCATTCAAAATAAAACATGCTCTGAAAAAAAGGCACACGGGCCCGCACATCCGACCACTTAGTTAACACGGCAGCCGCCAAGTGGTCGGACGGGTGGGCCGTGTGGGCCCCCGCGGACACGGCTTTTCGCGACTTTCAAAGCGGTGCTCCCTGAATCCAGGGAAAAGGTTGGGAAGGAACCACTGAATTAGCCTTTACTGTACCTCTGCTTCTATTTATTTGTATTCAATGTGGCAACGAGGGGGAGAAAAGGAAAAAAAAAGAAAAGAAAAAGCATTGACGTTAGAGAGTGTTGTTCGGAGCCATCTGGGAGGCATTAAGGCTGAAAAAAAGTATCAAATTCTAAAGCATGAGGACATCGGGGCAGAACAACTCCATCATCAATCTACCATCGCTCCGCAATAATCACTTGCAGGGATTACCGGCGGGGGGGCGGGGAAAGGGGGGGGGGGGTCCGGGGCGGACATTTAGGCCATAATGACGCCCGGTCTGCAGCCAGACTTTACTGTGAGCCCGAGAATGCCTGTTTACAACACGAGGGATGAGCAAGCAAGCAAAGCACAGGTTGTGTTAAGCCATTCAATCCGGGAACACGTACCGCTTAGATCTTGTTTTAGCTAAAAAACATTGTTTTTATACTTTGGGCTACAAAAAAATAGCAGATCTAGTCTACAAACTCATAGCTCATCTACGAGATTTTTGAAAAATCTTGAACATTTGTAAAAATCTTTGAATATATATATATATATATATATATATATATATATATATATATATATATATTCTTTCTTTTTTTTTTAACACAATTTTTAACTCAAATCTTTGCTTCGGGGGGGGGGGGGGGGCGGGGGTCCCTGGAACAACATATTTTGAAGGGGATCGGTGGCCAAAAACATACTTTTGGGGGTCCTTGACGAGAAAACGTTTTGAGCACCACTGATATAGCAATAGCAATAATAGTTTTTCCGAAAAATGAAGACATCTGTGCAGACATGTGACAGTTACAAATGGTCACTTTAAAAATATATATAGTCAAAGATTTGCAAACATTTTCAAAAATAGCTTGTAGATCTGCTATTTTTGAACAGCCAAAGAAATCGAAAATGACAGAGATGCGTTCCCGGGATTGAATGGGTTAAGCGTGCATAGGTTTTCTGCACACACACACACACACACACACACACACACACACGTATGTGCTCCAGTACTTAGTCACTTACAACAGTGGTTTTCAAAACACAACGTATTTTAAGGACCCCCGTAACTCTGAGAGTGTACAAATGGGTCCATTTGGTTCCATTTGTACACTCTTAGAGTTATGGAGGTCCTTGAAATTAAAAAAGTTTGAGAAACACTGTGCTACACTAAATGGAACAGAGCCTTCATTAGTATCATTGGTAACACCTGTGAAGGTCCATTTGGTTCCATTTGTACATTCTCAGAGTTACAGACTTATAAGAATCCATTTAGTTCCTAACTATCAATAATTCAGCTGGGGACTTCCTGTAAACACCATCAAGGACCCCTGGGGGGGGGGTCCTCGGACCCCACTTTGAGAGCCACTGACTTGTAACATGTAACTATCTATATGACAAGAAAAACGAATACATCTTCAGACGTGAAGCACTGAAAGACGCAACAAGCCATGGTTCACTGCGATGAATGCTTTCCATCACACTGGCGAATAAAACACAGAACACAGGCATAGGCTGAGTATACGAGACAGAGTGAGAGAGAGAGAGAGAAAGAGAGGTGTAAAGTAACTAAGTACATTTACTCAAGTACTTTACTTAAATGTTGTCCTATATATTACTCTATGTCACGGCGATTTGAACAGATGGCAGCCTTGGAGGCGAGAGGCGTGTCTAGTACCATAGCTTAGGAGGGCAAGGCCGCCCGTTCAGAGTATGGGAAAGTATCCCCATTGGCTTAAAGGACAGCCAATGATCGAAAACATGTCGAGAATAGGTCGAGAAATGACTAGTGCTGAGTCTCTTTGTAAACCCGCATCGCATGCTGGTAAAAAGCGAGAGCGAGGCAGAGAGACAGGACAGGGGGAGAGAGAGAGAGTGAGAGAGACAGACAGAATCTCAAGTCAAGCTCAGCGAGTTTCATTCACTCTACTACACCTTCCTCCACTATAGACCATATTCACACGGCGGCCATGTTTCTATGAAGTCAATGAAAGTAGCCACCCCGGGTGGCGGCACTTTCAATGTTAAATTCCAATATGGCCGCCGTGTGAATATGGTCTATAGAGCGTACCTCACTCAGCGCTGGACAGACTTGTCATTCAACACCGTATCTACACGAGCAATAAGTGGGGTCCGGGGACCCCCAGGGGTCCTGGGGCGGGGGGCTACCAGGGGGTCTCCAGCTAAATTTGTTAATAAAGTGTCACAATCATTGTAACCCCTTTATTCATATTTTATACTTTGGCTGTTCAGAAATAGCAGATATGCAAGCTCATAGCACGGCACTCGGTGCCGCGCTATGATATTGAAAATGTGTGCAAATCCTTTTTTTTAATAGTTTTAAAGGCGAACATTTTTAACGCAAATCTTTGCTTCTGGGGGTTTCCTGGCACAACATATTTTCAGGTGGGGGTCCTTTTTTTTGAGAACCACTGCTCTACACACAAGAAAAAGCGACAGGAGCCACTGATGCTACGACAGTGCTGAGAAAAACTACTAAGTGGCCCCCCTGCCACCCGCCACCGACCACGGTCATGCCAGCCAACACCGTGGCTGGCATGAATGTTCCATTCATTTTAAACGACACAAACACAATTAAATCGTTAATCGCAATTATTTGAGTGATAATTAATCATTAATTAAAAGTGACAGCCCTACGTGAGGCGTGAGATGCCCTAAATCAGAGGTTCTCACATGTCAAGGATTAGGACCCCCAAAATGATATGCATTTGTCCACGGACCCCCATCTGCAAAAGATTTTGTGCCAAAGACCCCCATAAGAAAAGATTTGCGTTGTTAAAAATGTTCAAAGTCATTCCCAATTTTTTTTTGCGATGCTCTTTTTGAATAGCCTATATCTAAAATAGGATTAAAAAGTGGTTAAACTTTTGCTGGGAGGGGGGACCCCTTGGAACCTCCCTCAAGGACCCCCTGGAATCCCAGGACCACCATTTGAGAACCACCGCCCTAAAATAGAATTGTGTCCCCACGTAACTTTTAGTGTCAGATAATGCTTCGGGGGAAGCTAGGGGCCACGACGACGTGACGACAAACATGCTCGGGCTGACACGCCCGGTGGACAGGGCCCTTATCTGCAGGGTAGGGGCACATTGGAAAGACCACTGTTCACGGTCAGATAGAGGGGCCCGCTGTCGTCAGATAGAGGGGCCCGCTGTCGTAAGAGAGTGCTACTCTTATCAGCCTGGGAGAGGGGTACTTCTGACCGGTCAGTAGCCAACGTAGCACGCAGTACTTTTTTTTTTTAATGACTTGTCCCACTGGGTATATAACAGTGGTGGAAAAAGTACTCGCATGTTTTACTTAAGTAAAAGTATCAATACTGCAATATTGAAATACTCCGTTACAAGTAAAAGTCCGGAATTAAAATTTAAAATGTAATTAAAAGTACAAAAGTATTGGTATCAAAATGTACTTAAAGTACCAAAAGTAAAAGTACAATTTTTTTTGAAAATAGCCGATCTACAAGCTCACAACACGTCGCGATGCGACGCGTTGTGAGCTTGTAGATCTGCTATTTTCAAATAGCTGATGTATAAAATAGGGCTAAAGTGGTTAATGTATGTTTCATATAATATAATAATTGATAATTGCAAAGTAACTAAAGTTTTCAAATAATTGTAGTGAGTAAAAGTACAATATTTGCCTCTGAGATGTAGTGGAGTAGAAGTAAAAGTATTGGAATTTTAGTGCAGTACTTAAAGGGGAAATCCACCCATTTTCAATATTTAACTATGTCATTAATATAGCATAAAGGAGTTGTGTGGAAATAAGAAAAAAAAAAAAAAAAAATTAACATTGCAAAAAAATTTAACATTGCAAAAAAATTAACATTGCAAATTACACCATGATGAGTCATCACAGTGTAATTTGCAATGTTAATTTTTTTGCAATGTTAAATTTTTTTGCAATGTTAATTTTTTTTTTAATTTTTTTTTATTAATGACATAGTTAAATATTGAAAATGGGTGGATTTCCCCTTTAAGTGTACTTAGTTACTTTCCACCACTGCCTACTGGGTATATAAGTATGTACATGAAAGATATGACCATGCTGTATTTACACACCACAGCGACAGGGTCAAGTCAGGTAGCCTACACTGGAGGCTCCCGCAACACACTGCATCCCTTATATGCCGTAAAATGTTCTCAGAGAAAATAGGTCAGGCTGGTAAAAATTAACATAAAGCCATATGTGAACAACAGACAAGACGTGCAAAAGCCTATGTGTGCAGCATTGCATGGGCCCGTTCCCGCTCTATATTCTGGTCTATAAAAGACTGTGAATGGAAACCACCACCGAGAGATTTGAGGCATTTCACTGTTTCCGCTCACAGCTGCCAACCGCTCTGTGCATTGTACCGTGCGCGCGCCGTGCGCAGGAAGTGAATGCAATCACACCTTTCAACTGCACTGAGGGAGTAGAATTAGAACTTCACTTATATCACGTGTGCTCAAGAGCTTGTGTGAACTGAACCGCATGGCTGGCTGGCAATGACTCACTGTCTTATCAGAATGACCGGCAGGGTTGGACATTGTAACGTGACTGACTTGAACCGAGTCCAAGATAGATGATAAACAAGAATTTCATTCATAAATTGTCGTGACGGCGTACAGTCGTCCCTTTCACATAATTCGCAGGATGGGGCTTGCGCAATCAGGTGGGACCTGAAAAAGAAATGAGCAACGTAACTAACTACAACACTTCAGCCAATCAACGGTTAAATCCAGCCAATCCCCTAAAATCCCCCATAAACACTTTCCTGAGGGGAGCCCGAGGGGGGCCGGGAGTGGAAACCATGATATCATTCAAAATGTGGCAACACACACTCTCAGAACAGACTCCACCATGTAGGCCTTAGAAAGACTTTTAAACGGGGCAGCAGCTAAGCGAACTTATTTAAAAAGGTCAAGCACATGTTCACTCTGCAGATTACCTAAGGCTAATGGAATGCCCAGTTTGCTCGATGCAAAGTGGCAAGTAATGAAAGCAGAGAGGCGTTTGAAGTTTATAAGCAAGCAAGGCCATCACTTTAGAGAGTAGGGCAACTCCGGTGGGAGTTAAAGGAGGAGGTCTGACAAACGTGTGGCGACGATGACTTGATGAGCCTACAAGGAACCAAACTGAAACCAATACAACGGAATGGTTACGCTTCCAATTTCAAAACACCCCTCCACCCACACACACACAAAAACGGAATTAACATTATGTGTGTATGTTTGAGCCAGTTGTTTTCTGTGCTGGGGTGAGAGCCAGGGTGTTTTCCTGAAAACGGGTACACTCCTGCACTTCTTTTTTTTTTCTTTTTAGGGCTCAGAGCAACACCAAACATTATATTTCCTTCCTGTGTGTGTGTGTGTGTGTGTGTGTGTGTGCCCCCTGCCCACTCCCCCATTCCCTGTGCTTCTCTTGACTCTCTTCCCCTCCCCGTATTGCCTGGGCCTGATCGGAAAAGCCCCCTGTTTGTCTGACCAGCTATACGAGCAAAACCAAAACACTGATAACGAGACTTTCATTATATCTGTTTGGGGGGGGGGGGGGGGGACACAATCCTGTATTGTCCCTCTCTTTCTCTGCCATCTTCACTTCAAAACAAACTCCAGAGCCATGCCTGGCTGGCACTGTAGTCCAATAAGTCACACACACAAAGACCCGCCCCCCTCCCTTGTGCTCACTGCAACTGGTGGAGTGTGCCTGCTATAACCAGTTTATCCACATCTGCAATAATACAGCGTATGCCTGAATACCATGTCTATTGCGTTATATACGACATCGATGAGACATTGCAATAGACCAGTGGTTCTCAACCTGCGCATGATTTTGGGGGTCCCAGATGACAGTGAAGTGACAAGTCAAGGACTTATAATACCTTAAAAAAAATTAAAAGGAAAAGACCATTACTGCATCAAAGGTAATCGACAAACTACACACACAAAAAAAAACATTGGCCAAATTGTCAATGATAGTAGCTTGTAGATCGGCTATTTTCACAATATCTGTGGAACCGAGTGGAACCGAGTCAAACTAAATGTAATGCCTCAACCTCAACTGCTTGTCAGGGTGGGGGTCCCCAGTTCAAATATGATTATTTTAGGGGGTCACGGCCTGAAAAGGTTGAGAACCAACGCAATGGACATTGGAACAAATACAGCCGGGCCTAATTGAATGACCGTTACAACTGATAAGAGAACACGGATAAACAATGTTACGATTCTGAGCCTGTTTAAAGGCCCCGAACACTCATACAGGTGTTTTCAATTACTCTTACTGATTGCATCTCTAGTCAGGTTGACGCTGGGTGGAGCTACAAATTCACGAATTCGCAAAAAATGATGGGCCAAAAACAACGATAACAAGTTGAATTGGCCTGCTCTTATAGAGGTGCAGCAAAGCCGACAAGAGCCTTCAGTCAAACCCGGTGTGTGCACGCCCACACAGCCCTGAGAAGTAGAGGCTTGGGTGTTATGAAGGTATTGATGAATCCAGACGGTAATTATTTTCAATACCGTCCGAAACACAGACATTCCTCTTTTCTATTAAGCCATTAAGACCGGGAAAGCGTCTGTAATTTTAGATTTGTTTTTGGCTATATAAAAATAGCAGATATACAAGCTCATAGCGCGGCACCGAGTGCCACGCTATGAGCTTGTAGATCTGCTATTTATTTTTTTGTTTTAATCATGAAAAATGCGTGCAAATCTTTGAATATATATATATTTTTAAAGCAAACGTTTGTAACTCAAATATTTGCTTTTCTGGGGGTCTTAAACTGATACTGTAACGATGGCTAACAGAAGAATCTTTTGGATGCAAAAAGAAAAAAGAAAATAAATAATTGGCTGGTCATTTCTGCTCTACAGTGTCTCCTTAGCTAATCAGTCAAATAAGGCTGGATAATGGAATTGTGTGAACATAATTGCCACATATTCAACTTCATCTTGAGATTACTTCTTCCAACTACAAAAGCCGTTCATTAGTCACCACCCATATACATCATCTCCGTTCAGCCCGCTGATGTGTCGTATCGCCACAGCGACAAGTGTCATCAGCTCTGCCAGCAACATGCAGTATGCTGAATCTGTGGAAGAAGGGTGTTTATTTCCTATATCTGTTATATATCATTATTCTATGGGCCATAAGCATGTAAACGGATGGCAGTGGCTCATGGGGGTAGAGCAGCCACTTGGGAAACGGAAGGTTCCCGTTTCAGTCCCCTGGCTCTCCCCCTGTGTTAGTGTCGAAGTGTCCTTGAGCAAGACACGGTCTGCTCTGAACCCCCAGCTGCTTCTGATGAGGAGGTTGGCTGCTTTGAATGGTTTCCTTCACTGTCGGTGACTGAATGTGTGAGTGAATGAGTGAATGTAATTATGCACGTTGAAAAGCACTTTGGATAAAAAGGTGGCGCTATATAAATGCACCATTTACCAAGACTTGTCTAAGTAGACTAAATGCATACTAGACACACAGCATTCATGGTAGGCTAGACAAAGTCATACATGCTAAAATGACTTCTATCACCAGCTGCACAACTTGTTTTTTGTGTGTTTGTTTTACACAAATGCCACCATATACCCCGGTGAAATGTCAGGAAGGTATGAACTTATCTTTTAAAAGATACTTCCCAAGCCAAATGAGAAGAGTAGTCAGCCATAGTAAATTAAAAACACCTGCGTTTGTGACCAAGGCCTTTAATATGGAGAATATTACCTGTCCTCATCCCCGTCGACAGGTATGGGTATTCCAAACAGGCTGTTGACGGTCGGCGTGGAAAGCTGCAGGCTTTCGGGGATTAGAGGCTTCATCAGGTTCCCATAGGCGATAACCCCTGGTACAAATCCAGTCATGGGAAGGCCCTGCCCCAAAAAGACCCCGGGGGCCACCATGTTGCTTTGGGGCATCAGAGACTGCAGAGGGGAGGAGGTTGAGTTTGGCATGACCGCACTCGAGGCACTGGGCACAACGGCGGGCATGGTGGTGGGCACACCAGGGCTCGCCGCTACGACAGGCACGTTTTGCGCGCCAGAGGGCGCGGCGTAGAGGCCATACTGACCCACAGACATCTGCTGTAACGTAGATCCCCCGACACCCAACATTCCACCACCTATCTGTTGCAGTAGAAGACCTGACGCTGTCTGGCCAGGAGGCAAGGTTCCTCCTGAAGCTACGGCCATTTCTACAACTTGACTCTGCATGGAAGCGGCTGGGGTCATGACCGGTGAAGGACCCAGTCCCCCTAGCTGTGCCCCTGCAGAGAGGCTGGTTACGGGGAGGATCTGCGCGGCGGGCTGGGGCTGTTGATAGTATTCAGTTTGGTTCACGAGTAAACCGGGAGACTGACCGGTCAGATGGTGTGTCGTGGGAACCTGCTGCAGCATCTGCTGCTGCTGTTGAGGAGGGTAAGACACGGGCAGGGGCTGGCCCGCGGGGGGCATGCCGGGCGACCTCTGCAGGTGGACGCCACCTTGAGGCAAGCCGTTGTGCCCGATAGGAAGCAGGGTCTGTGCATTGGAGGGTTGGAGACCTACCGCTGCAGGCTGTTGCAGCGGGAAAGCATTCTGTGTGGCCGTCCCGCTCCCACCCTGGTTCACAACACTGTAGGTTTGATGGTGGAGTTGCTGCTGCAGTGCATCCACCGACGGCATGCGAGAGGCAGAGAGAGAAGTATCTACTATGGAGCCCATGCCCTGGCCCGAGTGCGTGGCCACCGGGGTCGCCACCGAACCCCCCGTCTGGCCCAGTCCGCTGTCCCTGTCCATGCTGGGATCCACCGTGGTGGCATTGGCATGCCTAATGCTATCTACAGTCCTGCTCACTATGGAGCCATCCGAGTCCTTCTCATAAAACTCTGTGCATGTCCACCTGCCCCTCCTGAAGGGCTCTCCGGTACCGTGATCAAGTTTAATGACCCTGAAACGTGAACTGCAACTCACTGTCGTGGAGGTGGTGGTGGAGTGAGTCAAGACTGGCTGGGACGTGCTCGCCGACACGCCGGTGGCGGGCTGCGGTGGCACGGCCCCGGGCTGAGTGACATGCTGAACGCCCTGAGCAGGGCCCAGCACTGCTACTATGCGAAAAGTCCCGTTGGGGTTGTTGCCCGACGACAACTGACTCGCGGACGACTGACCAGCTTGGGGAATGTGCGTCTGTTGCGTCTGCGGCTCCGGCTGAGGCTCCCCCACGTTGTTGAAGGTGAGCGCCTCCTCGGACGAGTCCGCCCGGGGCACCACCGCGTCGAACGTCTCCGACGAGACGTCCTCCTCCTCCTCGGCCCGGGAGTCGTCCGGGTCGTCCAGGCTCTCCGTGTCGTCGGCGGCGTTGCTGGCCTGGGCCACCTGGGCCTGTGTCACACTGGTGATCTGGAAGCAGCTCTTCTTCTTGGCCGGCATTTTAGACATTTTGACAGGCTTGTTTACAACAAAGCTCCTCCGTCAAAGCAAAAAAAAAAAAAAGATCGACTCGGGGGGGTGGGGGGACAAAGGTCAAATCGTATTAAACAACAAGACCCCCGAAGCTATTTCACTTCTTTCCTAACTGTAATCAAGATGAGTCTGCGCCATCCTCCTCCTTCCTCCCGGGGTCTCCTGTTGCGTTTTACAAGCTCATAATAACGCCAGACCCCAGTCAGTCAGTCAGTCCCACTCCTACAGTTACACTCCTTATTCCTCTTGAAGATTCGATCCGAAGCTGCTGTCAACCCCCCGGACCTCCGGGTCTCTTCGGTCCCCCCGGCGTCAGAGAGAGGGCCCGTGTCGCAGAGAGAGAGAGAGAGAGAGAGAGAGTGTCCCCAGGCAGCAAGAGCCTAGTGGGGCCCAGTAGCACCTCCACTCACTCACCCAGCTAGCTGGACGGCTAGCTGCTGCTGTCTGGCTGCAACACTCCCCCTACGTCGGGACAAGTACATAAGACATCTTCATAAACAAGTTGTTCGTCTCTACCGGCGCCGTTTTCGAGCTCCGACGTTCCCTCCAAGGGAGTGACGCTACGTTACGACGCCAAAAGGTGTTAACAATTCGAGAAATGTGTGTTTAAAATGCCCACACACACTCCTCCAGGGAGAAGTGAGGTTCTTGTGAACAGCGACAACCTCCCCTCCTCTCTCTTGACAAGATGGCTATGTGTGTGTGTATCGGTGTTGCCAGGTTTTGTGAGAGAAATAAGTAACCAGGTCTAGGAAAACAAGCCCAAAAGAAGCGACCATTAGCCACATCATGACATGAGCACTTTAGACTTATATGCATTGGCTATTCATTTGAAATTTGCAGATCTACAAGCTTACAACGTGAGCTGTTTTCAAAGAAAAATCTTGGGGGGAAAAAAATTTGTGGAACATTTTCAAATCCACACAAAGCTTGTATGTATGGGGGTCCCTGGCACAACATATTTTCAGAAGGGCCAAATACATATATTGCAGACAAATGCATATATTAATATGGGGGTCCTCTTTGACATGAAAATGTTTAAGAGCCACTAGTTTAAACAACATTTGGAAACAGGCCCCAATAAGCAACTAGACTTATTTACAAGCAACTTTACAGAAAAGAAGCCCAAAATCGCTTATAATAAGCGGACATGGCAACAGTGCTATGTATGCAACCGCGCTGCATGGTGGGTAGCCCTGCGCCACGGTATCTGCGTACATGTGTATCGAGAATACTCCCCCCCCCCCCCCCCCCCCCCCTCAATTTTACAATTTCACATTCAATTCAATTCAATGGGCCTTTATTGGCATGGGCAACGTTGCGTTTACATTGTCAAAGCATGAGTGAAAATAGAAAACAAGCAAACATGTTATGTACAATTAATTAAGTAGAATAAAGACACTTGTCTTTAAAACATTCAACCAAAAATGTTAAAAAAAATATATAAAAGCAATTTAAAAACAATAATAATAATAATTTTAGAAAAACTATATATATATATATATATATATATATATATATATATATAGAGAGAGAGAGAGAGAGAGAGAGATAGAGATAGAGAGATAGATAGATAGATAGATAGATAGATAGATAGATAGATAGATAGATAGATCGATCGATCGATCGATCGATCGATAGATAGATAGATAGATAGATCGATATAGAATAGATATATACACGCACATACACACACGCACACGCGCACACGCACATACACACACGCACACGCGCACGCACACACGCGCACACACACACACACACACACACACACACACACACACACACACACACACACACACACACACACACACACACACACACACACACACACACATTACATTACATTACAGTCATTTAGCAGACGCTTTTATCCAAAGCGACTTAAGTTACAATAAGTGCATTCAACATAGGTAGGGAACGAAACTACTATTCACCAGAAGTCTTAAGTGCATTTTCTGCAAAAACAAGCAACCAAGAGTATACCTAGCGCTAAGGTAAAAGTGCAATATATCAGCTACCTACTTTCTTAAACAGATGAGACAAAATAGCAAAATCAAATGAGCAAGAGCTAAAACTAATAAGTGTATAGATTAAACAAGATCCAATAAAACAATACAACAATAAAACAAGCGTTCGTACAACTAGTTAACAACAAGTAGGCCAGGCAAAGAGGAAGGGTAGTGTTTCCTGAAGAGGTGGGTTTTCAGCCTGCGGCGAAAGATGGGCAGTGACTCTGCTGTCCTGACACACACACACACACACACACACACACACACACACACACACACACACACACACACACACACACACACACACACACACACACACACACACACACACACACACACACACACACACACACACACTTGTAAAGGATGGGCAATTGCAATCCCCACCCCCTCCCCTGACCCCTGGGGGTCAAAAAAATCATTCTTTATGTTGATATGCAAATCTGTTATTATTCATGCTGAATAGATTTTGTCTATCAGGAATGCATAGCAAAATCATTTAGGAGGATGAAAGCAGTGCCAACTTGCTTTTATAAGGCTCAACGCTGTATTGTAATTGGAGGCAGACAGCATTAACATATAGCCTGACAAAGAATGTCTGACAAAACAGTGCAAAGCAATGCAATAGTTATGTTCATATGGGTTTAAGAATTCATTTTTGCATGGGTTATTTCTCACCATGCATTCTGGTACATGATAGATTTTTCACCTGAATTGCTCTGGGGAGCAACAGCCAGCATAGTCTTATGACAGAGCATGCATCCCTTCTGATCACCAGACTGGTTCATCTTCCGCATCAATTGGTCACACCGAACACATCGTAAAAGAATGTAAATAGCGAGTTCTGGGCAGAAAACATATTGAGGGACATCACATGGCATATTTTGTGGCCTCCATGACTGGTGAGAATGGGGTCCTTATTGTAAAGAACATTTTCAAATACCTGTCTCAGATATGGGTAGGCATAGATCTATGGAATGGCATATATATGTCAAAAATACACAAATTAACAAAATATATGTATATTATCTCTTGAAATATTAGTGGAACGACAGTTTCAGAAGCCTGAAGGGCCTTCGAAACTTCAATATAGGGCCTTCTATATACCAGAAAGAACCAGACACCGTTTGCCAAATATTACCACTGAACAGGATTATTAAAGGACCAACAAAATGGGAGAAGAATCAGCTAAATGGAATTTCTATGGGTTCATGTTCAACATGGATAAGGTTTCAGAAGAAAAATCATGGAAAACTCTGCCCCTAGTGGTTAATGTGATAATTTTTCATAGTATTCCTATTATCTTTTGTGAAGCCAATAATAATAATCATCATCATCATAAATAAGTTGGTCTATTAGTTTACAATCTATTTGTTCCTTTATGCTAATATACAGTACGGTATATATAGCCTGACAAAGAATAGATCAATGACAAGAATATTGTCATTGATCAGTGGTTGTCAGACGGTAGAACCTGGTGTCAGGTAGGACACCTACTGGTTGAAAAGTGGTACTACACTTATAAATGTAATATATCCCCCCTGGCCAAGAGGGGATGAGTGTCTACATGAGTGGGGATTGCACAGTGATGGAAAAAGTAAAATTTATTTTTACTTAAGTAAAAGTATCGATACTGCAATGTAGAAATACTCTGTTACGTCCAGAATTTTAAATTTACTTGAGTAAAAGTACAAACGTATCTGTATCAAAATGTACTTAAAGTACCCAAAGTAAAAGTACCAAATATGCAGAACGTCCCATTTCAAGTTTTCAATTTTTCAAAAAATCTTTTGAAAATAGCAGATCTACAAGCTCACAATGCGTCGCATCGCGACGCATTGTGTGCTTGTAGATCGGCTATTTTCAATAGGCCAAGGGCTGAAGTGGTTAATGCATGTTTTGTAATAATAATCAAAATATACAAAGTAACTAGTAACTAACATTTTCAAATAAATGTAGTGGAGTAAAAGTAGGCCTACAATATTTGGGTCAGAGATGTAGTGGAGTAGGAGTAAAAGTATTGGAAATTGGAAATACTCAAGTAAAGTACAAATACCTCAAAATTTTACTTAAGTATGGTACTTAAGTAAATGTACTCAGTTACTTTCCACCACTGGGATTGCATCTTAGATGTTTGGTCTCCCATGTGGGAGATTAGTAATGTTTGTGGGACATAATAAAACGTACAGATCGCAGCTTGAATACGGACACTGTATGGGAAGCTACACTTCACTGAGGCATGTGATCCATACTGTAAGATCATGGAAGTTTTAACTGAAGCACTCACTTGAGGCATGAGCTCGGCTCTAGGCTTTCCCTAGGCTGGCAGAGGGAGTGTAGTGCCCAGGATTACTTAGACAATTGGCACTGGGTGAAAAAATGGGTTACAAAATCATGGGATAAAAATAATAATAAAAAAAAAAGATTGATCATAATAAAGAAAAAAGACTTGATCGAGAAATCAATATAGCTCATGCTTGTGGATATTGCCAAACAGGACCTCTGCTCTAGATGAGTAGACTTGGCAATGATAACCAATGTTCAGATCTGAATGACACCTTAAGTCATGAAGATTGTGCACAGGTAAATGCTTTTACTGCTGTGACACATCACATCTGTCATTGCTAAAACTCGCCATTCATGAGGTTATACCAAGTTATCTTACTCGTAGCTTAAGCTCCGTGCCAACTCCACTCTGATTACGTAATAATGTATGATTGTTTGTTCAGGACATACAGATACCTTCACCATGTTCTGATCTCTTTATTGTCACCTGGAAGACATAACAGTTACCATAATGGTGAAGCAACGCGTAAGGTCAAAGATCAGTTTGGCTTTTAGATAAGAGGCATTATTAAGGAAGTTGTGTACTAGCACTATAGAGTGATGATGAATACCAGAGACCATGCACCAAAGTTCTCTTGAGCAAGCCATTAAACTCCAGCTGTAGTGCTCCCACCATGGCATGACCCAATGACCTGGAATGAAATGCTATATGATGTGTGTGTGTGTGTGTGTGTGTGTGTGTGTGTGTGTGTGTGTGTGTGTGTGTGTGTGTGTGTGTGTGTGTGTGTGTGTGTGTGTGTGTGTGTGTGTGTGTGTGTGTGTGTGTGTGTGTGTGTGTGTGTGTGTGTGTAATATTGTCATTGATTCTTAAGATGCACACATAATAACTCACTCACTCAAAATCAATCAATCACCCCCACATACAGGGAAAGAGAGAGACAGACAGACAGACAGACAGACTAACCCTAACCCTAACCCAGTGGTCCTTGAGGGGTTTCCAGGGGGTCCATGGCTAGTGGTTGATACTTAATTAGGAACCAATTGGACCCCTCCCTCATGTATGATATTTTGTGGTTACATTTATGTACACACTAAGGTAAATTAGGTTTTTACAGTAGATTGGGGTTCCATTATAATAATAATCATCATCATCAACATCATCATCATTTGGAGGTCCGTGGCAAGCATATCAAACTGGGGGATAGAGAGAGAGAGAGAGAGAGAGAGAGAGAGAGAGAGAGAGAGAGAGAGAGAGAGAGAGAGAGAGAGAGAGAGAGAGAGAGAGAGAGAGAGAGATACGTCCATTATGCCATCATATTCCTCCGCCTCCTCTCTCGCCATAAGAGAGAGCGGCTCAATGTGCGGAGTGATCTGTCGGAGGAACTAGACTACACCCAGCCAGCCAAGCAGCAGCACGCCACCGGGGCCGAGCCCACACAGCAGTGTTGCCATGTCCGCTTATTATAAGCGACTTTGTCGCTTGAAAATATTGGTAGTTGATTGATGGATTGATTGATTGATTGGTTGGTGCAATGGTTGGTTGGTTGGTTGGTTGAATGATTGATTGGTTGATTGATTGATCGATTGATCGATCGATCGATCGATCGATCGATCGATTGATTGATTGATTGATTGATTGATTGATTGATTGATTGATTGATTGATTGATTGAATGAATACTTTATTAACAGTTTGCCCAAAAAAAAGGACAAAGTACAGTTCTATACAAAAGGATGCCTAAAAGATTAAACCCAAGAAAGCACTATATGGCTTGTTTCCATTGGGGTCCTGTGACTAGTTGTGGGTTGCGTTTTTTGGGGCTTGTTTCAAAATGTAGTTGCTTATTTGGGCTTGTTTCCTAATGTTGTTTAAACTAGTGTTTCGCAAACATTTTCAAGTCAAGGACCCCCAAATTAATATGTATTTGTCTGGGGACCCCCATCTGAAAATGTTATGCCAGGGAGGGAGGGACCCCCCATGGCCCATACAAGATTTGTGTTGTTAAAAATGTTTCAAAAATATTCTAAATTTTTCACATTTTCTTCAAGATTTTTTTTAAATGCTACGCAACGCGTTGTGAGCTTGTAGATCTGCTATTTTCAAATAACCGATGTATAGGTTTAATAAAGTGTTCATGTTGCCCAGGGGTAGGCAACCTTACGCACGGGTGCCAACATTGGCACAGGGAGGATGATCACTGGCACACTGGCTTAAGAGTGAGAGAGAGAGCTTTTTTTCTTATAACAAGACCAGGAGACCTGGTTCTGCCAGACCCAGAATGAAGTCTGGGTCTAGGGGTCGAAATCTGAATGGCCGGGCTTCGCACGACGTGTGTCCCTTCTATGCCCATGTATGGGCGCGCAGTGGAGGGTTGAGCAGTAGAGGGCGCTATTACCCGCAGCAGCTCTAGTCAAATGTACATTCATAAAAGAAATGGTCTTCACCGGGTTTAATGAAAGTAGATTAAATTATGCAGTTTGTAATATCTTCTTTACTCAATAAAAATGATTTGTCGGAAGTTGGATCTATTTGTATATAATAGCAGCATTATGCCTATTATGCCTATAATAGCAGCATTATGCCTATCTAAATCCCGAAAATAACAACAGAGTGAATGGCGCTTCCGGTTCGTTCTACCCCACGCATGCGCAGATTGCGAACTCTGCTCTGTGATGACGTCGCGCGGAAACCCAAAATAACATCCTGCACATCATTCTACATTAATTCAAACTCCTAACTCTGACTGGGGAGGGAGTCTGGCAGATAGGTATCTAATGATCATATACATCCTGGTGTGAAAGAAAATATTTCTAAAGAAGACAAAAAAAATTAAGGTTGTTATGGACAATCAAATATGTAATTTTGATGTGGTGTCATAATTAAACTTAATGTTGATATGGCCAGTGGTGTAAAGTAACTAAGTAGCCTACATTTACTCAAGTACTGTACTTAAGTAAAATGTTGAGGTATTTTTTACTTTACTGGAGTATTGATAATTTTCGGTACTTTTACTTTTACTCAACTACATCTCAGAGACAAATATTGGCCCACAATGCTCACAATGCGTTGCCATGCGACTTGTGTGCATCTGCTATTTTCAAAAGATTGTTATCCATTTTATACATTTGAAAACTGTGAAATGGGACATTCTGCATAATGAGTACTTTCTACTTTTGGTACATTAAAGGAGTAGTTCACCCAAAAAATGTCTTATTTTCTATCAATTGCACACCCCATGAAGCCTTGAATCCATGGATTTATTTTTGTTTTTGTCGCATTACTAAGCCAAAATGTGATTCCCGTCTCCTACCGGCTAATGTATCCGGTAGGAGACACAAAGTAGATTATTTGTGTCTCCTACCGGATACACACCCGGTCATCAAATTATTGGCTTAGGAATGCCACAAAAACAAAAATAAATCCATGAATTCAAGGCTTCATGGGGTGTGTAATTGATAGAAAATATGTCATTTTTTGGGTGAACTCCTCCTTTAAGTACATTTTGATACCAATACTTTTGTACTTTTACTCAAGTACATTTTTAATTCCGGACTTTTACTTGTAGTATTTCTAGTGCAGTATTGATGCTTTTAATAAAGTAAAAAAAGTGAGAACTGATGTAGCCTTCTTTTGGGCTTGCTACAGGCCCATTTCAAGTTTTCAAATGCAGAAGAATCTGTCCAAAAATGGCCAAAATGTATATAGGGCTGAAGTGGTTAATGCATGTTTTTTTTTAAATAATAATCAAAATATACAAAGTCACTAGTAACGACAATTTTCAAATAAATGTAGTGGAGGTAAAAGTAGCCTGCCTACAAAATATTTGGGTCCGAGATGTAGTGAAGTAGAAGCTTGTTTCTCTCTCGAAAACCTGGCAACGCTGCCACCACAGACGTGCACGAGTTCTACATTGGAGGAGATAGATACTATATTGGTTCACACACTCGCGCATCTCACATTTTGTCCGTCCATCTCTCACTCTGTGGCGTCTGGCGAGCAGCAGCAGTGTGTATCCTATCCCAGGCTTATTGGCAAAGGAAGTTTGTTGTTTGGTTGTGTTTTTTTTTTAGTAGTTGATCATCCCCAGTTTTTCCAATAATAATGTCTTCTTGGCAAAGCTACGTGGATAATCTGATGGCCGACGGCAGCTGTCAGGACACCGCCATTGTTGGGTACACGGACGCCAAATACGTCTGGGCAGCACATGCCGGCGGTACTTTTAACAATATAACGGTAAGGAAAGAAAGCGACGTTTTTTTTAGGCGGTGAGTTGAAATAAACTTGACGTTAAAACGACGCTCGGGAGACTTTGGAAACGAACCTTTTTTATTTAATGTCCTCAAACAAAACACACACACACACACACACACACACACACACACACACAGCCCAGCCGAGGTGCTAACTAGCGGTTAGCTTAGCCACCGAGTTTGAGGCTAATCTATAATACTTAGCAGCGTGTGCCGTTCTTTTCCGCGTGACAATAAAAACGAAATAAAAAAACGGGCGTTTGTTCTGAACGGTGTGAAAGCTGGCGACGCGCCGTTGAGAATGACGCCTTATTTCTGTAGTATTGTCATGTGAAAGAGAAAGGCTCGTGCTAACATTTACATTGCAGGCTCGCGCCTCATCTCATCCCCCTTCCTTCCAGACTATCACCTGGAAGAAGGAACACATTCCCTGGATTAGATTAGATTAGAGATCCAAACCCCCTGTGCCGCCCTGGACAGATAAATACAAAACCTTTACATTTATTCACATGTTAATAGTGATAAATGGTAACTACGTGGATTGGTTAGAAATAAAAAACAAAACAAAAAAAACGGCATCAACAATAACCCATGCAACCCGTTCTGATGAATACCAAAACGCTCGCCCCAAAACAGTCGCCCCCCCATGCCATTAAATGCGGGTCCGTAGCCCTAATGCATCAAACTGGGGGTCCTTGAAATTAAAATGGTTGAGAATCCCTGCTAGAGCCGTAAAAAATCTTCTCTTATGGGGGTCCCTGGCATATATTTTCAAATGGGGGTCCGCGAGCTAATGAGTGTCAATTTGGGGGTCCTTGACATGAAAAAGTTTGAGAACCACTGGCCTAAACCTAACCTCATTCCTAAACTTAACCTCAGTATAACGGTGCCAAAACCAAAGAAAAGATGGGGGCAAGCGTGTTTTGGGGCGAGTCTTCCGGTGACCGTTTTTCTGCCAGCTAATAGACGGTGTCTGGCTGCTGAGAGAGAGAGAGCGTGCAATGCTTTTCGTGTTGCACGGCCGCCGGTGTGGCTTTCTTTCCCCTATGCTTCAGCAGAGGCGCTTGCCGACAAAAGAGGGAGGGGAAAAAAAAACAGATCTGCAAGCTAACAACGCGTCGCATGGTGACACATTGTTGACTTGTAGATCTTTTTTTTTTGGGGGGGGGGGGGCAAGCGACGCCCTCATGTGATTTGACTAAAATAAATGAAGCTAAAGCTCTGAACTTACTAGCGACTAGCTAGCTGCTCTTAAGTCTTAACAGGCTTTTTTTCTGCTTCAGCAGAGGCGCTTGCCGAAAACAACAACATATCTACAGGCTAACAAGACACGTTGTTGGCTTGTAGATCTGTTCTTTTTTTGGGGCAAGCGACGCCCTCGTGCGATTTTACCACAATAATAAATTACGCTAGCTAGCTGTTAACCGGGTTACATTCGAGTGACTTGTAATGACCAGGCCGGCGATCAACTGCTGGTGTTGTTTGTGAAGCGTTTCGCTGCCCGCGAATTGATTTTGCGTGACATTGGCGTGAGATTTTAATTCATTCAGGAGGTGAATGGCACGCAGAGCAGAGACAGTGCATGCATTGCATGCTCGCCTGGTCCGGCCTAGTTAGTGGACGTCACGTTACTTCCGCTGGATAATGCTAGCCATAATGCTAAGACAAGCTAGCTGCAGATGCTCCTGTCTAGCCAATTTGATTAAAAACGTCGCCTAATAATCCGTAGCACGTAGCTGAGTCTAAATGTCCAGTCATTTACGGTTGCCTAATCACCCAGTCTACCCACATCCGGTCAATGCAGGCCTGTTAATGGTGACTAAACAGACACAGCACTGTTGGTTGGCTTAATTATTGAACTAACAATGATACATTTGTTAATCCACTGGTGCATGTACCCTAGCTGGGACTTCCATGTGCTTGGCAATTTGCCTTGCCTTATTTGTGAAATATGCTTGCAGACGCTGAGTACATGAGTGCATTTTTTATTCTCGTAAAACATAATGTTGGGTCTCTTCATTGCAGCCTACAGAAATCGACATACTTGTTGGGAAGGACAGGATGTCATTCTTCACCGACGGTATGACCCTGGGTTTAAAGAAGTGCTCAGTCATCAGAGACAGCCTCCAGAATGATGGTGACTGGACGATGGACATCCGGACAAAGAGCACAGGAGGAGAGCCAACATACAATATCTCAGTAGGAAGAGCTGGTAAAGGTAAATATGAGTTCTTCCATGGGAATTGTTTTTCTATATTGGAAAATTTTGTGATTTGATTTGCTAATAATATGATGTGTTTGCCTTTTGTGGGGGAAAAAAAAATCACATGGCGTGAGGAGTTGGCTCACATGACTGTTGTGACTTGCAAGTGGAGTGCAAACAGAAAAGTGAGTCACACAGAATCATGTGACGCTTTCAGGCAAAGCTCATAGATTGTCCTTCAAGTATATCTCTTCTAAAAGTCAGCTTTGTGAGTATAAAAAGCTCATATTAGAAGCCAAGGTTTGCCTACTACAGTCTGTCTGCCTTTGTGGTCCTCACTGGCTGATTACTGAGCACTCAATTCTGGTCTTTGGCAGTGGTGGAAAGTAACTAAGTACATGTGCTCAAGTCCTGTACTTAAGTACAATTTTGAGGTATTTGTACTTAACTTGAGTATTTCAAATTTCCAATACTTTTACTTCTACTCCACTACATCTCAGAGGCAAATATTGTACTTTTACTCCACTACAATTATTTGAAAACTTTAGTTACAAGTTACTTTGCAGAGATAAACTATTACATTATACAACATTAACCACTTTAGCCCTATTTTATACCTAGGCTATTTGAAAATAGCCGATCTACAAGTTCACAACGCGTCTCATCGCGACGCGTTGTGAGCTTGTAGATCTGCTATTTTCAAATATTTTAGTACTTTTGGTACTTTAAGTAAGTTTTGATAACAATACTTTTGTAATTTTACAAGTACATTTTGAATTCCGGACTTTTACTTGTAACAGAGTACTTCTAAAATGGCAGTATTGATACTTTTACTTAGGTAAAACATTTGAGTACTTTTTCCACCACTGGTCTTTGGCTGTTACTGTCTACTGATCCCTTTCTCCTTTCCTAACTACTCCCTTCTGCTGTTCAGAGCCCTATTTGGGTCAGCTGTCCTTTTTTCTTTTTTTTAATGCATGATTTGGATGCTCTGTAAATCCTCTTACTTAATGTTTTTACTAGGGCTGCAACTGTTGATTATCTTAGAGATTACTTTTTTGATTAATTGAGTAATAGTTATTTGGGGGAGAGATAAAGAAAATCAGTAAATCCATTAGGATCCCCATTAGCTTCCACAAAGTGGTTGCTAGTTTTCTTGGGGTCCAACACAAAATTAATAAATCGATGCAGAAGTTTGAGTAACCACTTACATCTACCCTTTTAGATCATCTACACTACAATTAAAAATAATAGATTTCCCCAAATTGATTATGAATCTATTAAATTAGTTTGATTGTCCGTTGCACCCCTAGTCTATACTTACTGGGTTGAGATTCCTTGAAATGTAACAGTTTCACTTTGACTACAGTGTTAATTTAATTGTAGATTGAATGCAGCACGTGGGTCTATAACTGGACAGATCTAACGATGAGCATTTGTCTACCAGTTCCAGCAACTAGCTTTACTTAATTTAGGGTGTTAACCAGTTTTTCAGGAGCTTGCAGTAATCTACTTGTTTTGCAGAGTTTCTGTGGAAGTTTTCCCCTTCCAGCTATGCATGCTTGTGTCTACCCTGCAGCTCACACTTGCTGCCTCTAAAAAAAGAATTTATCAGAACTCTGAGCACTCTATTCATGACTAATACTTTCTCACTTTTGAATGTCTTTTCTTTACCTTTCACTCCTCTAAACTTTCCCTTTTCCATCTCTTCTCTTTCAGTTTTGGTGTTTGTAATGGGCAAAGAAGGGGTCCACGGAGGCGGATTGAATAAGAAGGCATACTCAATGGCAAAATACTTGAGGGATTCAGGGTTCTAGTCTTGCCAAGCTTGTATAGTTAAAATTAAGGGACAAAAAGAAGAGAAACGAAATGTTGCTGTTAAGATTTCTCCAGCAAGCAGTCAAAATGTCTCGGAAACTTTAATAGCAATGATGAAGAGTGGTGGTAAGATCTTGTGTCAACTTTTGCCCCCTCCCCCTGTTAGTGGGGGAGGAAAAAGACTCTTCAATTTTGTTCATTTGTCTTTTTTTTTCCTTGTGCTCCAGCGTTGGTTTTTGTCATGGGAAAGGAGGGGGTCCATGGCGGACAGCTCAACAAGAAAGCATATACCATGGCTGATTACCTGAGGAAGTCTGGATATTGAGCAGAATCTCCACCCATCCATCCACTTAGCAGCTCACTCCCATTCACTCCATTGTATTGACAGTACTTCCAGGATTAGATGGCAAACAATGTTACTTCTTTCCTGCAGTCCA
>NC_137611.1:43161124-43223624 GCF_963280865.1 Gymnoscopelus braueri
ACTGAAGAAAACTAAAAGTATATATTTTTGTCCTTCTCAATTAACTGACTCCTTACATTGTAGTATTTATGGAGTCAGTACATTTTGATGCAAGAATGTCAGTGGTGGAAAGTAACAAAGTACATTTACTCAAGTTTGAGGTATTTTTTACTTTACTGGAGTTTCCAATTTTCAGTATCCCTTTCTACTCTATATATTTTCATGTCAATATTTTTGTACTTTTACTCAAGTAAATGATGAATACCTGACTTTTACTTGTAACTGGGTACATGTAGTATTGATACTTTTGCTTAAGTAAAAGATTAGAGCACTTTTTCCACCACTGATTATCTTGACCCACTAAGAAATTAATCTAAGGACCATTTTACTTTGTTTACAAAGATTGGGAGGCGCCAGCGCACCTTCAAGGACATGTGTATGGAACAGTAAGCCCTGACAGTGCAGCAGTAAAAAAGCTGCTGCAAATGGAGCCAACAGTAGAATGTACTCCAGAGTCCATGACGCTATTGGTCCATGATGCTGGTTCTACCTCAAGATCCCTGTATGTTGACAGAGGTAAGTATCCATTCTCCTGTTGATGAATATATTCATGCTTCATATGGGTCTAAATCAATGTTACAATTGACAGTGCTGTTAAATTGGGTCAATTTACCCCCACAGGACGTCTCCTGACTCCTCTGCCTTTGTCCAAGTTGCCATCAAGCTGTGGATATTCTTTGACATCAGCAAGAAGGAATCTGATCTTAGTTGCACCATATGATGGCTGTTTTGTCACCCAGGAGGTGAGGTAGTTGTATAAGTGTGTACGTGTTTGACAATATAGAGTTTTCTAGATTATTTATGTTCTAATAATGCTTCTTGCCAATACACTTTATACCGTTGGAAACCTGTTTATTTTCCTTTTTAAATGGTGCCCCATTCATAAGGAAGGATTTGTGGGAAGAGCAGCACAGCTGGAGTATGGGGGTTATGAAAAATGCTGAGCCAATCAAACTATGCTATGGGAAACTGAACAGTTAGTTTCCGACCGTGTGTGAGTGAAAGAGATCATATTTAGTGTACAGTATATTTAATAAAAAGCTTTTATTATTGTTCTTGTGCCTTAACTGTGTTTCAACATTGCTGCTATGACATCCTGAATTTCCCTTCTGGGATCAACAATAGTTCTTATCCTATAAAAGCAAAGCTTGGAAACTGTTAACTCTTGGTGCAATCGTCCTCATGAAAAATGTTTGTTATTTAGGAGGAAAACTACGTTCTTCCTTTGCAATGGTGTGGGTTACCGGTGAGGATGTCATGTCCTGCCGTAAGACAAGCCAAACCTCCAGTGGTTTCCTGCCGGGCTGAAGGCATGGTGGTGACAGTGGAATGGATTGTGTCTGTCAATGACATCAAAGTGAATAGTAAGTGCAATTGTTTATGTTCACAGTATATACAGAGGAACTAATTGTTATCCGACAGTAAACAAAGTAATTGTTATCCGACAGTAAACAAACTAATTGTTATCCAACAGTAAGTGGTCAGTGGGAGCCGTTGATGAAGGTCTCATCCACATGTGGATTCAGTGTTGTTGCTCATTCTGAGGGAGTGGTTATCTCTGCTCGCTATGTACCCTGTGTACAAATGAAGGTATAGCAACCAGTCTTTTTATTTATTTTTTTGTCCATTTTCCTTTAACAATTCACCACAACAAAGCCTTTAGACTGTCATTTGTCTTCCAGGATGGAATGTTCACCCTTGGACTGTCTGGAGATGGACAAATTAATGTTGCATGTCCGCCCGCACAAAGTCCAGCAAAGGGTCCATGGAGCCAATCTCCAGTTCCTCCCACCCTTGCTCCTCCCAAGATTCCGATGCCCAGTGCTCAGGCTCCAATTTACCCAGAGTACCCTGTGGTGCCTGACCATCCTCTTCAAACTTGGAGGCCAGAAGATGGTAGCTCTCAACAACCTCATGATATACCATTCTACCCTAATCTCTTTTACATGCAGCAAACACCTGCCCCTCATGTAACTAAGGTACCTGACAGCCAATTTTACCCCTGGCTGTTGCAACCACCTGTCACCAAGAACCTGGTAGAACCACCTTTTTACCAGTACTATCCTCTTCCTCCTGATGAGAAGCCTGTACAACATAAACCTGCTATACTGCTATACTATCCAGTTACCCATGCACCTAGCTACCCGTATCCACCTGAGCCTATGGGCCCTGAGCATCAGCCTAACTACCCGTATCCATCTGGGTCTACAGGTCCTACAGGCGAGAAACCGGCACAGCATCCGCAGCCTAAACTAACTTGCGCTGGTGGCAAAGTCGATCAACCATTTAATAACTTTCCCGTCGATTCTTGGCCAAATACTCCAGGTTCAGAAGACCCTTATGCTCCGGGGCAACAACTATTTGACCAACCAGAGGGATCCCAGCCTAAAGTCCCTAGCGAGCCTTCATATCCTCCAGTAATCAAATCTCCCGATGGATATATCACACTGTTCGACGACTTTTCTCAGCCACCACAAGTTACCTCAGGATTTGATCCTCTACCACCAAAGCAAGAACCTCTTCCTACTCAAAAACCATCAACCAAATCATTATATCCACCAACTCCTTATTCGAAACCTGCACAACCTCCAGTTACTCGCTCTCCTGGTAGCCAAATTGACCAACCCGGTCATTTCCTAGATGATTTCACTTCATGGTATCCTGACCCATCAATATTTCATGTCCCTGAAAATCCATTTTATATTCAACCAGACACCCCTGATGGACATTTCCCTGAACCCTTCGACCCCGCTCCAGACACTTCTCAAGAACCCCAGAAACCTGCCAATCCACAATTTCATAAAGACACCTCGGACACACAAACTCCTCAATCTGGGATTACTTACAATTCTCCTGTTCTTTGCCCTGAAAATTGTAAATCTGGAACTTCTGATTGCTGTCCATCAATCTCTTTCCATCAACATTACCACTATTATGCTCCCGCAGGACTTCAGCATGACACACCTCCAGTATATCAAGCACTTCAAGTATATCAAGAAGCTCGCGCTCCTACCTTGACTCATCCGCATGGACCAGCTGAAGAAACAAACACCTCAACAGACACAGCTGTCAATTGTGCACTTACAAATTCTAAAGATATTTTTGACGCGTACTGGAGGAGCCATATTGCAACTCCATTTAGAAGCCTGCCAGAAACACAACCTGTTATGCTAACTGCCAGTTATCCCGACAAGCTTACACAGCCTGAACCACCAGTGCCTGAACCACCACCTTATGTTTTGCCTGGTGGTTCACAAGATCCACAGTTGTTATATCAGCAACATGAACCTTCTATCCACTATCATACATATGATCCACAACAGCAAGATTATTATGGTCAACCTTACTACACGGAGTACATGCAAGACTCTCCGTCTGAACTGCCCTCGAATAGTGAGTTGCCAAGCAGTGAAAATAACGACCCTTCAATAACTAAACATTCTTCAAAACATGAACATCCAGTGAATTCAACTTCTCAGCCAAATGATGTATTGCTTCACCATGGCCCACCAGGTGGTAAAGACAAACGCTTTGAATTAACAGAAAGTTTGTCATTGGATTACCCTGTTCCCAATGGTCCTAATTCACCCACTTTGCCCCAAAAGAGTCAGGATTCTGGTCAACCATCTGAAACGCTGAAAGACTCTGAAGCTTACCACCAATCAAAGGGTATGTTTTGAATTTCTGTGAACACAACCTGCTGCTGCGTAACAGATTAAGGTGTAATTAAGCCTATTTCTTGTCTTTTGCAGGACAGAAAAAAACAACCCATTGGGACAGTCGTCCAAAGCAGAGGCGCTCGTTATCTTTTTATTGGGAATAAAATCATAGAAAACGGACTACCTGTTTTGTGTTTTCTTTAGTTTGGCGCATTAATGTTGCTGTTTAACATTTGATTATCTATGGTGGACTGTGTGGGGATTGGAGCAGAGAACAGTTTTTGAACACACATCTTGATGTGGTGTGGACAAATCTCCTCAATGCAAATATTTTGATCATGGCTCCAGTCCTGAACCCATATTCTACAAGCTCTGAATCTGGAAGTTTGAGGTCATGCAATGTTACAACTACCCTCCCAGATCCTTACCTGACCACACCAAATCCATACTTAAACTTAACCATCTCCAATGCTTAAATACGAACATTATACTGTATGTGAACTTGGGTCTGTTTGGTTCAGACTTTTCTTGCAATGCATCATGGTTAGACAGTTCAGGAGCCATTACCAGTGTCTTATTTACCTAGTCTTGCACTTGTCTTTGCACTTGTCTACTTTTTCCAGAGAGAAATGTAACAAAGGTACACTGTCCTTAAGTGTTTACCCTGGTTACATGAACTTCAAAGCCAGTGGTCCATGAACATTGACCTCTTCATGTAAATACATTGGCTCATGGTAGTATTTACCCAAATAAGAAATGGTCTTTTTGATGGCGAGTTTCAAAATGACATCAGTTTTGATTACACCTAGAAAAGTAATGCTTAATTACATTACATTAAATTACTTAATCCGAGAAAAAAAGGTTGCCACATTGCCAAGTTTCAACTTGGAAATGTATATTTGGAAACATGTAATTCAGATTTAAAACTTATCTACAGTCATTGTCATTCTGTGTAAAAGATTTGGGATTGCATTCAAAATGCCATTTTAGCTACAAACATGCTAGAAGTTTACAGGCAAACAAGTAATTCTTCTTCCCAGTTAACAGAAATACCTTATGTTTACCCTGCATGAACTGAATGAACCGAATGAACTGGCTGTTTTTGGAACTGTCCACAAGGATGGCTTAGTCCAGCTTTGGCAAATGTCCCTGTGTTTTGCAATTGACCTTAAAAGATGAGGCATGAATGATTCAACACTTGATAGTGGTTACTTCATTCAGAACCTTGTACACAGAAGCTATCCTTTGCAAGATATAAGGCCTCATGTAACCTGTAAAGAACACATTCACCTGAACAGGGTGAAAAAAGTTATTTGTATGAAGCACAAGCCAAAGAATCCCCCCCCCTTAAAGGACCAATGCTCATATGATATTTTTTTCTACTCACACCGTCTCAGAGGGCTGTGGAAAGTAAGAAATCCACCTACCAGTGACATCTTCAGTTCAGGTTCAGTCATTTCAAACTATTTTAATTTTATTTTGTATTAATGCATGTTAACTTTCCAGGAAGAGAGCCTACAGTTTCTATTAGCTTGGATTCCCCATCGATGTCACTAGTTGGCGGGTTTCTGAACTGTCAATAGCCCTCTGAGACAGAGTAGAAACAAATGCTATATTATAATAATCATTAGTGAGGAGGACCAATTATATGAAGATGGGTTGAAAATCGGTGAAGTGGTCCTTTAAACATTTTGTGTAAATTTGCGATGTGTTTTACAATGAGATGTTTATTGTCACTGTATGGAACAATGCACCTTAATGCCACGCCTATACATTTGGCCTTAATCACTTTCAACCTGGTGTCTATTTTGGGCATGTCATGATGGTTGAAGACAGGTTGACATTATCAAACATTTTCAAAAGTATATAAAGGTTCAGAAATAGCTAAAATAGCGGATCTACAAGCTCAGCTATTTTCGTTATTCGTCATACGACATAGTATACAGGGCGTTGAGTGATTAACTCATGAGCATGCACAACAGTGTGGGGTGTAAATCTTTATTAATCATACATTTCAAACAGTTTTTAAGCAATACACAACATTTCTGTGCTTTCTTTGGTGATTTGATTGTATTGGCCCTTAACAACACACTCACCGCCAAAGGGGAGAATTCTCCCCTTTTCAGTCAATGGTGGGTGAAAAAGGTGATATACCTGGATACGTGGGCAAGGCATACATCCACCCAACATAAATGATTGGTGGGAGTTTTTCAATGAATGCGGGAGAGGACTGTTTACCTTCAAATGCCTTTAAGATACCTGGATATGCATCTCTCTTTTCTCTGCTAGGGAATCTTCCTTACATATGCAAATTAGAGGTTTGTTCAAACAATGGGAGGTGTGGGGTTCAGAGTGGGGGGGGGGGGGGGGGGCTCAGAGAGAGAGAGAGAGAGAGAGAGAGAGAGAGAGAGAGAGAGAGAAATAAGAACACAAACTATTGCACAATTACTGATTAAAAACAATGAGTGAGATATGTGTGTGTGTGCACACACACATATCAGAGTGCAGTCTTGGGGCAAATATACTTTTGCTCCACTACAATTATTTGAAAACTTTAGTTACTATTACTTTGCAGATAAAAATGGTTACATTATAAAACATACATTAACCATTTTAGCCTTATTTTATACCTAGGCTATTTGAAAATAGCCGATCTACAAGCTCACAACGCGTCGCGTTGTGAGCTTGTAGATCGTCTATTTTCAAACATTTTAGTACTGGTACTTTAAGCACATTTTGATACCAATACTTTTACCAAGTACGTTTAAGGGTCATTAAATGGTTAAAATTATATCACAAACAAGGCTTACTTTATGTGTGTGTATTTTAGGGGGTAGAGATTTACATGCAGGCACAACATTTGCATGAAAGGTGTTGATGGGTTCAGTGGCCCTATTGTCTCAGGTCTCTGCAACAATATAGGAGCACCGCCTCTATCACCACATTAACCACTTTAGCCCTATTTTATGCATAGGCTATTTGAAAATAGCCAATCTACAAGATTTTAATACTTTCACTTTTGGTACTTTAAGTATATTTTGAATACTTTTTTTACTTTTACTCAAGTAACATTTTGAACACAGGCCTTTTACTTGTTTTATAATTTTTAGTATTAGTATTTTTATATTGTGGTATTGCTACTTTTACTTAAGTAAAATATCTGAGTACTTCTGCCATCAATGCTAAAAATACAGGTTACCACCAGTCATGTGGTTAAACTATTTAGTTTGTTTTCTAGTCTAGGCCCAGTAGTGCTCAAAAGAACAAAATGTTATGGACTTTTACTTGTAACAGTAAGAGTATTTCTACATTACACTACTTTTACTTAAGTATAAAATGTCAGTACTTTTTTTGTGCTTGTTGTTTAGTGCAAAGTATTAGTACCTCTACATAACTTTTAACTTGTTAAAACTAACTAAACCTAGTAAATAGTTTATTTCCAGTCTCTCTCTCTCTCTCTCTCTCTCTTTCTCTCTCTCTCTCTCTCTGACTGCCAACATTTAACATGCACATTTCAAAAGGTGGGGAGGGGAACCTGTGTGTCTATCCAATCAGATTCGTCCAAACAGAGATTTCAAACATTCGAACTGTTTGGGCGGTTGGGTGAATTCATTCTACTCACATTGTACTGCTGGCCTGTTGATGTTTTCGGACTAGCTTTGTAAATGGTAAGCTGCTATTTTATCTAATTGTAAATCATTAGTAGGTTTTACTGTTTATTGTATTTACTTTGATCAGTTCTCTACAGTTTGTTTGATCAGTTGTAAGCTAGTGTTTCTTTACCTGTATGAGTTCAGATTGTTTTAAAACATGTGGCCTAGCTAAGTGGCTAGTCAATTCATATGCCATGATTTAATTTGTCAGCATAATGCAGTAATAGTAAAATACACAGACTTTATAAATGTTTGTAACTAAAGCTTTGTAGTTTGTCTTTACTGTGGCTAAATACAATGGCAAAGCATTGCTTCATCCCACTAACCCCTAAAATTATATTTGCAGGGAGATTTCCATTGTTTTCCCCACTGTTGACGAGGAAGTTTTAAAAGGTACTACACACCCACACTCTTCTTCTTCATTTAACTATTTTTGTGCACTCCTGTTTCAGTTGAAGTTTTCTGAGTTTTAATTGCTGTTATATATTTTACAGTTGTTGGCATCCAGGGGTACATGTGTGAGGACCTTTCAGAGTTTTAACAGGTAATCTCCAGCACACACTCTCTTCTTCTTTTTTCTTCTTTCTTCTTTTTGTTTAAGGCTCGCAAATTCAGCAAGAAATTATGTACTTTTACTTTGATCATTTAAGTATACTGCTACTTGCATGTGTTTTGGGGCGAGCGTTTTGGTATTCCTTTGGTGCTTTGCCAAAAGCATTGATTTCCTCAAATTAACCTTTTATAATCATGCTGTTTACAGGAGGCTGTGAGGCATCTACACAACTCGGAGAAGAATAACCACAAATACAATCCAAAAGAAGCGTAAGTAACTAAATTCAACTATATCACAATCATGCTTTAGTAAGAGGGGAGACCTTGCCCCCGATTCGATTTGTAGTGGGGGATAGTGGGGGGAGGTAGGCCTGTGGATTGGGTTCCTGTCCTGGTGAAATGTTTTAACTGATAAAGAAAAAAATGATAAAAACTAACACGGTTCTTCTCTTCCAACAGGGTAAATTCTCCACATAATATTGATGTTGCGGCTCATCTTTTAGGAGAACTAAGCATTAGTTTCTGTAATGTTGATCCTGTTTTTATAAAAGGTAAGCGCACATGCATAATACACTCACAGTATTCACATAAGCTATTTGCATCTTAATAGAGTGGGCTAGACCTGCAGAAGCCAGCAAACCTGTATTTCTTATGCACAGGAGAAAGCAAAGGTACAGAAGTCTATGAGGACACGACAGAGAAAATTACGGGTAAGTGAGGAGAGCAGTTTTGGTAGGCCTCACTCACACAGTTAAAACAATTTCTTAGTTTTGTGGTTTAATTGTAATTCTATTTTTTTTGTGTTTGTTTTTTTACAGTTGTTTGAGGGCAGGAGATCCGTGTTGCGGCCTGCTGAGGAAATTCTCTGGAACAGTACTGCAACCAAAGAGCTCATGTCTGATGAGGCAGATGGCTTCGAAGATGGTTTGCCAGTATGGTTTATCAGACCTCCACCAGGAAGAAGTTCAGCGCTTTCAAAGCTGTGCAAGGAGTTCCAGGAAAGAAGACCCCCAGGACCTCGTTCCAGACCCGCGTTCTCCAGAACACAATGCTTGTGGTTGACGAGTTCGAGGACTATAACGGGTCTTTTACACTCCTCCAGCTGTAAGGACACAGCAAGGACACCCAAGATATATATTTGGGAACTCCAGCGGCGTAGTGTCAGACATTTAATTGGATGCCTTGCTGCCTTTTTGTATATATTTTTGGGTGCATCAGCACCTTTTTATTTGATTTTTTTTTACACAAGTATAAGTGACTTTTTTCCCCTCATGGCACTACTTGCTGACTATATACCAGTGTCAGTCTACTTTATGTGGATTATGCGGTCGACACACAATGACATTTTGCACCTTAATCCCATGTATAACGCACTTGACTTTTGTCTTTTATTGTGTTTTTTTCCCCAAGCACCTTAACTAACGTCCATAAGTATATCATGCACAGTATAAATTGCTGCTATCTTCAAGCACACATCTTATCTCAGGTACTAGTGTAAATATGTAGACATGAATTTCACCCAATTTTAACCCAATTTAACCCAAGATTAGACTCAAATCTTTGCTTCTGGGGTCCCTGGAACAAAATCCAGGGATTCTTTGAAACATTTGATTTTATCTGTGTGCTCCTGTTCCATTGTTTTGTATAAATAATGTTTTTCTTTTTTTGGATCAATAAACATAATTACATGAGTTCTGCCTATTTGTTTTTCTATATTGTGTGTGTGTGTGTGTGTGTGTGTGTGTATATATATATATATATATATATATATAAATTAGTGTAGGTGGGGCTGGGGAACTATGAACCACCCCTCCCAATGGGGGGGGGGGGGGGGGGCGCTATGAACCACCCCTCCCAATGGGGGGGGGGGGGGATAAACTAGGGGGGGGATGCCAGAATTTGCATGCAGAATTGTGGGGTGGGTGGGTGGGGTTATAAGCCACAGCTTCCAATCAAATGTGGTTTTCTGCACATGCTCAGAAGTGGTTGGGGTGGGAGTGGTGGGAGGGGTGGGGTGTGTGAGGTCCTTGCTGGCAGACACCACAGGGGGTAAATGCAAATGAATGTCTCAGAAATGGTACATTTACCTGGATATGTGGGAGGTATGTGGGAGGTGGTACATTAATGAATGAGGGCAACTTACACACACATACTCCCGTAAGTATCAGGGGTATGCCTGATGAATACCCTCCCAAAATCATTGATTTTCACCCAGTGTGGTGTTTTTTAAAAATAATTTTTATTTTGTTTTTGAATTTCTAAAAGGTTTCTCTAATTTTTGAGTATACATTTTTTCTGTTATTCACAACGAATTAGGAGATTTAATTAGAAAATAAAATAAAAATCCATTCTCTTCAATGTTAAAAAATAAACAGACAAATAATTCATTTTTTTTTCTATAAAAAAGTGATTAAAAACCCTGGCAGTGGGTGAGTACATTATGAATAAACTCTGGCAGTCAATGTGTTAAGAGGAGAAGGGACACATCTGTGCCTAGCAGGCAGGCACCTATTTATCTATAGCAGGATACATTCCTGCAAACACTGTCTGTGTTGTCTTTTGAAGGGCCTGAAGTATCTAATCGAAGTATCTAATCCTCCCTGGGCACAGTGGCACTAGATTAATGGGTACTGCTGGCATAACAGCAGGGATGTCCATAGCTGCGTCGGCCAGCGGTGCCTCTCTCTTCACCATCACGACGGGGGCCTCCATTGATTTGCTCATAGATTCACTGGCTGACGAGTCGTCTGCAGGAGCAGCTTCCGCTGCAGCTGCTGCGCCGGGGTCCGCTGCTGCAGCCGGAGTGGGGTCCGCTGCTGCAGCCGGAGTGGGGTCCGCTGCTGCAGCCGGAGTGGGGTCCGCTGCTGCAGCCGGAGCGGGGTCCGCTGCAGCCGGAGCGGGATCCGCTGCAGCCAGAGCGGGATCCGCTGCAGCCGGAGCGGGGTCAGCAGCCGCAGCCACTGCTGGGGCTACGGGCACCACCGGGGCCACATTCACTGCTGTGGCCACAGGCACCACCTCGCTGGACTCGGGTGACTCCCCAGACACAGACAGGAGGAGGGTCTGGGCCGGATTGTGGAGGAGGGTGAGCTTGTGGTGCCGCAGGCCGTGCTTGGCCGACAGGGTGGCCGTGTGAACGGGGAACACTGGGCCTGCAGGAGAGGCGTGGGCAACAGTGTTGTTGGCGTCCATGACAGGAATCTGCAGAATGAAGACGTAATTGTGAAGGAGTGAGTGATGAAAGTATGAATTGAGCATACGTCTGTGTCGTGCGTCGAAAAGATCAGATCTATAAGCTCACAACGCATCTCATCCGTGACGTGTTGTGGGGCTTATAGATCGGCTATTTCCGGCTTGCATGTAACGCCCGGGATTCAAACCCAGGTCAACTCTGTTGGGAAGGGACAGTGGCACACTAAAGTCAACCATTTTATCCACTAGCTTAAATGGGAATTTCCTTGGTCGGGGGAGATATTAAGCTTTAGGTTTCTCTGAGCCACTCTGGTATACAGTATGATTTCTATGTGGTCGGTGATGCTTTTGTAGTGCTATTCTAGGTCTATATTCATGTTTGTAATGTATGCAATGTACTCATATATTTGCACTTCTGATATTTTAGATCGATTTTGTGTGGTGTGTCAAATTGGTTTGGTGATGGGTGTGCGCTTTGATTGAATTACTGGATGTAAACAATGGACAGGGACCTACATACTAGAGGTGTAACCCGTAAATGTGTGGTGGTCACTGTGATGAAGGACCAAGGTTGTTGTTCATTAATAATAGTATTTTTTGCAAGTTCCAGTGTGCACGATCACTCTGTTTTTACACATAAATTACATTGTGAAAAAGTTGCTGACTGTTCTTGCAAATGAAAATGGGGAAAGGACATAGCAAGCTTGTTTCCCCTGCGTTTTCCTATTTTTGGCGTGTCATTAGGCTATAGGAGAAGATTCTAAAAAATAGCCTAGGCCTAAATTTGTGAATAGTCGAAGTATAAAACAGGGATCAAGTAATTAAACAGATTCCTCATTTTTCTGGGGACCCCCTGGAACCCCCCTAAGACGCCCTGGGGGACCCCGAACCCAACTGTTAGAACCACTGGCATTGCAACGGATCTGGTAGATGGGCTATTTTCATTGTATGGCTGTGTCGGGCTAATCTTACCAGATTGGGGAACATTTTGCAGTCCACTGCATGTCCAAAGTTCAGACCTTTTGCGGTACAAAAGCCACGTTGCTGATGGAGAAAGGAAGGAAAAGCCCTTTTTACCTTGTATTTGATCATAATAATTTGTTATCACTATATTGATGACAACCATTGGGATTTTAATCAAAATTTGTTTTGGATGTGAGCTGGTAATGGTACTGTAGGGCTGTCAATTTGTTAACAATATTCAAACCTAAAGGGTAGACTGAATTTTAGCAAATCATATTTCTACATTTCTATTTTTTCCTCTCTGTTATTCTTTGACAAAAACATTGTATTTCATCCTCTTCAGATACTTTTTTACTCAAGATACATAAACCTTGTGTACTTACAGCCAATGCATCATGGCTGGGGACACAGTCGTCACCAGTGCAATTAGCCTCTACAATGAGAAATTCTGCTGCATACATGGGTCCACCACTCACTACCTGTAACATACAGTTGAAACATCTTTGTATACTGACAGATCCATTCGTTTTGAAGTAAGGAAAATAAAAGTAGAAATAATAATAATACAATTTCAAATAATCTTTTTGTATTATATCATCCAAATAAGTCCGTTTAGGACAGGCTTAGGCCTACCTGTGACGACATTCTCCCAACCTCCGCCACAGCAAACGATGCGCCTGCTACTGTGTTGTTGTTCAAGGTGACCATAGAGGCTTTGACAAAGTCCAGACCAATGGTGTCATTCAAGGGAAGCAGTGTAGCACAGCCCAGGCAAAGATCCTCTGTAGATTCTGCATGTCATCAGAGCAGGAGAGGTATAAGCGCACGTGAGTGCACATGGGGCTGTGTGCGTGTGCGTGTGTACTTGTATTACTATGCTGGTAAAGGCCAAAAGTCAAGATAAGTATAGTAGAATTTGAGAAATAGACATTGTGACATTGTCACTCAAATATGTTATACAGTATGTCATATGAGTTAGGCTTGCACTTATTCAGGTGACACTTACACCTAGGCTTACACAGATTCAGGTTGCGGTTAGGGTTGGGATTAGGTATTTAGAGGTTAGGTTTAGGCCATAAATGTAGGGTTTGGGTGCGCGTGTGTGTGTGTGTGTGTGTGTGTGTGTGTGTGTGTGTGTGTGTGTGTGTGTGTGTGTTTGATTCCGTGTGTGTGTGTGTGTTTAAAGACCTTCTGTTTTACACTTGAATGCCTGTACAGCCATTGCACCACCCACGTTTTTCAGAACCACATCACAATCTCCTTCAACTGCCTGAAAAGACACAACAAATGATGAATACATCCAGTACTGATTAATGTGTACCATTCTCCTCTTAGATTGTACATCTATTCTTGTATTTATTTATTTACATTATATACTGTATGTGTACGTGTACTCAGTCACGCCATGTGCATACAGTATGTCTAGTGTTGGTCTACATGTCTATATATTTCATGTTTATCTTATTCTTAACTCTCTCCTCTTACCTTTACATATCCTTACGTTTCCCCACAGGGTTCAATAAAGGTTTATCTGATCTTTACCTAGTCCTTTCTTTAGTGTCATCCTCTCACCTCTGGTGTTAGAATTGATCAATAATAATAACACAATATTGCGTGTTTGATGGAGGGCAGCTGTCTGTATGTATGTATGTATGTATGTATATATATAACTTTCATTATTTGAGCTGTTTGTATCCTGTGTTCTCTTCTTCTTAACTCTCCTGCTCTGCCCTACGTCTGTTCTATTCCCTATCGTCTCCCGAAAACTACAAAAATATTAATAATAATTCACCCACTTCTTTACACCTCTAAATGTGTGACGTGACAATGAAGATGATTCTGATTCTTTCATTCTGGTTCAATGCCTGAAGCTCATGGCCTGCCGTGAGTCAAAGATACGAAGACTCACCGTTAAGACTTTGGGTCTGACGGTGCAGTTGGCCAGTGGTGTGGGATCCTGAATGTGACAGTTGGTCTCCAGCAGGTCCACCTCCATGATATAGAGGTCATCTGCTCCAGGCTGAGGAGAGGGCAGAGGAGGTTTGCATTATGTGAAAACTATCAGACTGGAGAGGCAGTGAGACTATGGAATTCCACTCAACTTTTTCATGCTGTGAATTTACCGCACAGATTTCACTGTATACATAATTGAAGAAAAGGCCGATGCACACCTAAAACGTTGCCGACAGGTGCGTAGGACAAAATGAGAGTCCAACTGCACAGTTAGAAATATCCTGCACGGCGCACACTGTCTAAAAACTTGCAAGAATCTTTAATACAAAACGCCGTTTCGGTACTTAGACCTTCATCAGGACAAACATCATGTTTGTCCTGATACAGTCTAAAGACCAAAACATCATTTCGTAGTAAAGATTTTTGCAACTTCTATTGGACAGTGTGCGGGATCTTTCTCACTGTGTATACATAATCAAATTTAGAGTGGGCCCATAATGGTAACATTCATGTTTCTGTTGAGTATGACAGTCATGTTTGTAACCTGGTCTTACTCTACAGCCACGGTTCTCAAAGTGGGACAGGGGTCCTTGATGGGGTTCCTGTGGGTCCCCAGTAAAATGATTAAAATTATGTTTTCTTTGGCTATTCAAAAACTGCCAAATTGCAAGCTCACAACGTAAAGCATCGTGACCTGTTCTGAGCAAAAATGTTGACAAATCTCCTCTCATGGGGGTGCCTGGCACAAAATCACTTCAAATGGGATCAAATAATGATCAATTTGGGGGTCCTTGACGTGAAAATGTTTGAGAACCACTGCTCTACGGCCTTGACCGCACCGCCTGTACACCAGCACGCTTACCTGCCGGAGAATCTTGATGTCCTCAATTCTGTTGAGGGCGTACTTGTAGCCGTGGTTGTGCTGGGTGTTGATGAAGTCTTGGGCAGCAAGAGCAGCAGCCTCGGCCTCAGGGGAGTCACATGCTGGACGGAGCTCGTTGGGCAGCAGAATCGCTGCCCGTCCGCCCGCTAGTAATCCCAGAACCACAGTGAGGCCCAGGAGAGTCATGTTCGAATTGATGCAAAGCAGCAGAGCAAATCAAAGCAGCAAGTAAGTGCAGGTACTATAAGTGAGACAGAGGCCATGCACCCATATATCTCTTGTACTTTAAACAGAGCAGAGCCAAGGTAAACACAGTGATCATCCCTCTGACTCCTGTGTCACATGTGGGTTGTGTATTCATGGTCTCTGGCTTGGGATCGCAGCCAAAATAAATGTAAGCTGACAAAGTCTAATCTGGAGTGAACCAGTGAATCGTAGTCAGAATCCTTGACATCACAATCCAGACAATTAATAGAGTTCCCTTTAGTTGCTGTAGGTCAGGGTACAGAACCATCAGAGACCAAGCCATGACTCTACAACATAGATAGACCATTATGGTCTATGTTGTAAGATTGGTCCTCAAATATTTTCAAATATTTGGCCACATTGATTGAAACCATTTTGTGCCAGAGACCCCCATAAGAGAAGATGCTGTAAAAATGTTTTCAAAATGTGTCAAGGAGGAGAAAGATAATAATACATGTACACACATAGCATAAATAAGCAGCAGGTACACTAAGTGGCATCGCATCGGTAGGTCCACATAGCAGCAGTTATGTATATGTGGTTAGACATAATGTGCAAAAAGTAGCAGCACAACGGCAGGTTCACATAAGAAGGTAGTCCGCATTATGGGGAAAAAATCACATGGTAACAATCGACATGGTAGATCCACAAAGGAAGAGTAGTCCACATAGGGGAACAATACACACAAAGGGAGGGCATCCAACAGTCCGTCAAAGGAAAGAATCATCAGAGGCCCAGCCATTACTCTAAGGTCCTACAACATAGACCTATTCCCTGGAAGTCTGCAGAGGAATAAACATCACATCAGGATCATTCCCAGAATCACAAGTTGAGAGCCGATCATAAAAGCCCCAATCAGAATGGATTTACGATGTATAACCACCAGTCTCACAGAACTCTGTGGTCACACAGGGCAGATTAATACTGTTTCCTTCAATACATTCTTTGTTTGATTTAATGCATGTGACATATAATACAAGTCGATTTTAGTCTTAATGGTTCATAATATAGTGAATATTAATATTTAATAATATAAGGCAAATTTACCATCAACATTTAATGCTATTCTGGAAAGTACAGTAAACATGTATTTAATTAAAAAAGGGAAATAATGTTTATTGGTAAGCTCAGGAAAAGAAAGTAACAGCTATTTGAAGAAATTCTGTACATTAACCTCGCCTGATTTAATACCTTGTCGTAGACAGAGTCAGGGGTCATGCTTACTGGGCCTGGCACAATAAATGGACTGTAGCTTTGTGGTTTGCCAGGGGAGAATGAGTCTGTCTGTGGCTGAATGTCCTCCTCCTCAACCATGTCCATGTTGTTATGCACTGTGTCTATTGTGATGTTGTTGGTTTATGTGCATCTATTTATGTGTATGTTTTGGGGGAAACAATGGCCAATAGCCAGGGTTAGTTCTGGTTCTGGCAATGCAGCTGGTTGGAGGCACAATTCATATTGCAAATAAATGTGATTCATATCTTGGCCATAAGTTGCTGATGTGCTTGATTGAACTCACATAGAATATATCATGTTAAATTCTGTAAAGAGTAAAGACATGCACACTCTCTCTTTGATTGATTGAATACTTTATTAGAAGTTTGCAGAAAAAAACACATGAAAGTACAGTTCAATACAAGGTTTAAAAAAAAACAAGAAAGCCATTGGCTTGTTTCCACTGGGGTCCTTTGTACTCAATTCATGGTGTGACATTAAATGACAGACAGATACACTATGCGCAGAACATCATATAAGCAGTTTTAAAAAAAAGAAAAGATGTACTCTCTCTCTCTCTCTCTCTCTCTCTCTCTCTCTCTCTCACACACACACACGAAATTGGATTGGTAGGGATGCCAGTGACGCAATACACACGCGACAGTGCCACATGGAGAGGTAAACAGCTGTTCTCGGTCGTCATGATGCTCAATGGCGTGGACGTTGTGGTACGAATAACACATCTTTATCACATTTGTATGACGATCTTCAATATACACGTCTATTTCACAATGACTGTTTATTTATTCACTCAAAAGCGTTGACACAACAGCACGTTAAATACGCCCATAGTTGCAGCTGAGGTTAAAGAAAACGTTACCCTGCAGAGGCTAGTGCAGACTGGGATCAATTTGCTTTGCATGTTGCACATCCGGTCTTGAGCGGATACGGAAATGGGCTGTGTGCGCCCGTCATGCTTGCAAATGACCAAATACAGTAGGCGGGTTCTAGACCGGATTTGAACACTGAGCAGTAAATAGAAACCTAAGCTACTTTACAAATGTAGCTAGCTGAGCTATTTACTCAGTCTGTATTAAAAGTAACTGAACTACACTAAAGTCTCTTTCAAAACAAGTTGCTAGCTACACTACAAGTTACTTGCTAAACTACTTGGCTGAGGACATGTTATTACAAATGAGTGAGCACAAACTCTGTTGTGCAATTTTGTGTTGACGTGCCATTTAAGCTTTTGTCAAGCTACTTACCTACAATGTGAAAACAGTTAAATCAATAGCTTAAATACTTGAAATAATTGAGCTATTATAGCCTACTTGAATTCTGGTAGTAGTAAAACTAATCACACGCTACTGGGAAATGTAACACTGATTCTCACAGTCCTAACAGTTTTGTTCTTTTTAAACAGAGGTAATAATTGTGGTGCGTCAGCTGAATTGAAGCAGAACTACTTACAATGGAAACCAGCAAGGATCTGAAAAGCTGTCCTGATGTCCCGCTGAGAACTAACCAAGATCACAGGCGCATAAGAAAGGCCCGGGCCCGGGGCTGGGCCCTCAAGACACGCATGCGTTTACCTCTGCAGTCAAAGTCTGTTCAGAAGGAACTTGTTGCAGGTTGCCTAAATAAACCACACATCTCTTCGCTGGCACATGACGCTGCATCCTTGACATTAAACAATGGCCAAGATGTGCATGATGATGCATCAACCACTCAGCCACCAAAGAAAAGCAAAGACTTTGTAAACAAAAAGAGGAAAAAGAAGTTGAAGTATTCTCTGAAGGGTGTTTCCCACCCCTCTCCCAAGAGACGCATTGGTGCTAACGTCAGATTTTGGTTGTGGAGGAACTGGAAGAAAGTGAGATGCCGTCTCTCGTTGTCCAACGCCAGGGGTCGAAGAGAAGTCCAAAGTTGCTTGAACAGACACAACACCCGCTCCGGTTCTACCACCAAGACACAGTCCCGGAAACGTAAGGTGGAAGTTGAAAGTCACTGGCCACAGGACCAAAGGGAGTTGTCAGAAAGAACTTTAGCCCTCGCTGAAGACCGACCGGTCAAAGAGAGCTCTCTCCAGGACCCGATGACGAGTATACGTGAGGTCAGGGCAGAATCCTTAACCAGCACAGATATTAGTCGTAGCGCTGCTGGTCAAAGCGGACTAAACAAGATGGGGCAATCTGATGGAAAACACAGCTCTGTCCAGTTCTGTGAACATACGAGCCCACCTGCCCTGTCATCATGCATTAATTCCCAAACCCTGCAGGTCTGCAGTGTGGCCCGTGACATTATTAGACGCGTTAAAAAGGCACAAAAGGAACTGCTGTTGTCATCCGAAAGGCGCGGAGAAGCAAGCCGCTGTAAACCTGTGCCGTGTAAACGTGTTGGTCCATTAGAACAGCGTACTGTCACTCCACTTCAGGAGCCCAGCGCAGGCACACATACTGGTGGGACGAACGTCGCCTGTAAAAAGACTCATCGTAAGATGGGGCCGTTTCCAACCCAGCGTCACACTGACATCAGCAATGAAGTGCTGAAAAGGGATATACATGGTATATACCAGCTATTTATGGATTGATGGATGGATATAGATAGATATTCTTTTTCACATGTTCCCACTGGTCTGTGGGAAATGTTTAAAAATGTAAAAAAATATATTATATAGTACCTTTTGTTAAATCTAAACCAAAAAAAATAAAGCTTGAAATGAAATAATGACTGTTAAGGGCTTATACTTGCGCTGGGTTTTGCGCACCGAGAATAGCTCACAACTTGAGCTTGTAGATCAGCTATTTTTCTTGTGCAGCACCGGTATGCAACTAAGTATAATATATCGTCTCTGTCGGGTGGAAACCTCATATGTCCAAAACTGTTACTTTTCAGGATTCAAATTCAGAAATAGCAAAAATAGCTGATCGACAAGCTCAATCGCGCCGTGTTTAGAGCTGCTATTTTGGATACTTTTGTGACGCTGAAGTATTATCAAGTAGGGCATTCATTTACAAAAAAACACAAAAAGTTTAAATATGGAGACGAGAGGTTTCTGCCCGATAGCAACTATATGCTGTATATTGCTGTGGAGGGGAGTGGTTGGGTGGTCCTTGAGGATTGTTGGCAATATGCTCAAAAAGGTTAAGAATCAATGGCCCATACTGTCTGTTGTTTTGAAACTGTACTGCTTTCATTCTCTTTGTAGAATTCCTTGACGGCTTCTATAGAATGTATGGGAGTTTCTTCGCGCTACAGAGGAACGACACACTGAGCCACTTGAGGAGCAAGTTTAGGATGGACTTCAATGAAAGGTAACGTTTTGGGCCACGTCACATTTCGCTGTCGTTGGGCAGAAAACACCTATCTCCATATTCTAACTTTTTCATTAATTAATGCCCTTCAGGGGTCTTCAACAGGGGGTCCGAGACCCCTAGGGGGTCCTCAAAGTTACTATAGGGGGTCCGCCAAATCTTTGTGTGATAGGATGTTTTTTTTTTACATTAACCACTTGAACCCTAGCATCCCTATTCTGAGGGCAACATTAAACGAAAATAGCGAAACGAGGCGTTGTGACTGTGAGCTTGTAGATCGGGGAGGGAGGGAAAGGAGCATGTGTAGGGGAGGGAAAGGAGCATTTCAAGTACTAATTATTGAAAGTTTGTTAAGTTGTTAAATGTCTGAAATTAACACAAAACCTGAATTTACACAACACTGAAGATAGTCAATGAAGCTATCTATGAAATCTATGAAAAAGTTTAATCTGCAACACAATTGTAAACAATTTAGTGGGGGTCCCTGCTTCATCTCTCTCTCAGCTCTCTCAAGGGTTCCTTGGCATGAAAAATGTCGAAGACCCCTGCCCTACTTGATCATACTACATTTTCACACAAAAGCATCAAAAGTAGCAGATCCACAAGCTCGAAGCGTGCGGAGATATAGCAGTATATCTCGGCGTGGTCTCATCCCCCCTCATTATCGAAATGATGCAATAATGGCTGATCTACACGCTCATCACACGCTGCTGAAACTATTCTTTTGCACTGTACAGTGGTCTCCCCCCTCATTCGTTTTTTTGCACTGCATTTTCCCCCTTGGGAACACTAGGACTTTGCACTTTTTTGTATGGCACTAGAATAATTCTTTCTCGTCCCCATAGGAGGAGCTGGGTCTTGTTGGTGGCAGCAACGTATCAAGCTGCAGTTGTGAGGAGACCAGTTCCTTCCTTCCAAGTGGTCTACAAGAAACACATGCTGACACTAGAAGATCTGTCTTCACTGGAGAATGACAACTGGCTCAATGACCAGGTGGGTGTTCTAGTATACCCAACAATGTGTTTCGTTTTTATCGTTGATTAGTCACCTTTACAACGAGGTACAGCTTGTAAGGATCGGGCATGATCCTGGAATGAGCAACACAGCTAAACGTGTGGGTAGCGCCTCCAAAACGTTTGCCAACATCACCCAACATGCTTCTGTTGGTAATCGCTCTTGTTTTGAGCGACCTGCCAGTGTGACTGGCACCTGAGCATGGGTTCAGCAACCTTGTTCTGCCCCCATGGAAAGATTCGTTTCATTGAGGGCGTTCTAAAATGGACCCTTACAGGACTGTAACTCTGAGAGTGGGCCATTTGGTTCCAATTGTACACTCTCAGAGTTATGGGGTCCTCGATCTTAAAACATTTGAGAACCAATGATGTAGATACTGCTGAACTTTGGGGTCTGTCTTGCCAGTCACAACCCCAGAGTAAAGTAGAAGCTGATGTTGGATTGTCTGGGATTTGTAACTCATTGCGTTTCTTATTCTCTAAGGTCATAAACATGTATGGAGAACTGATTATGGAGTCTTCCCATCACAAGGTAATTTTCTTAGCGATTATTCTATCGATTTGTTTTTCGATTAATCCTAACGCAGGAATTGTTAGCAGAAACGTAATTGACCCAGGTAGCTTTATTACACCTCTAGACATCTGTGGCCCTATCTTGCATTTTTTAAATATATTTTGAAAAACATTTAAAAATAGTGAAAATAGCCAGTCTGTTTGAATGTTTTTCAAAATAGTAAAAAATGATGAAGAGACATAAGGGCTAAGGTGTGCAAGTTAGGGCCCATGTGCTTCATAGTTTGGACTGAAATGGAACAACAATTAAAAGCACTCATGTCGTTTCATTTCTTCAATCAAACTAATAGAATTGCATTTTCTCCACTTTTTAGGTCCATTTTTTCAACAGCTTCTTCCACGAACAGCTCATCAACAAAGGCTATGAGGGAGTTAGGAGGTGGACAAAACAGGTCTGTTTACCACTGATAAACTGTCCAAACACTGCTTACAATATTAAATTACTGTATGCTAGTTCTGACGGCAAGTGTTCAGTGAGGTTCTGTGATAAGGATAGACTGATCTAAGAGCAGCATAATGTTAAATATTGTGAGTCAACGATTTGTTGAATATATGGGAAAATGTTTTCTTGTTGAGTAAGGGCAGGTACACACTGTAGGACTTTTACAGTGGTCGGGGAGTCATCTGATCGTTAAGCATTTCACACTACAGGAGTCTATTTCTTGAAATCTGCTGTCATATGTCGTTGTAGTTTTCACACTATACGATTGATCGCTGACAAGGGATCACACACACACTGTAGGATAGTACACTAGGATGCTATCCAGACCCGATACATACATTTGTTTTTATTCCAATTCATTTCAACCGACGTCTCATGAAAACGTGCAAGGCTCCTGTGATATATGTGCGAGACCGAGACAGGACGCTATTGATTGACATTAAATAATTCTCTATTTCTCTGTATGTCTCTATCTCTCTCAATGAAACGGACAACAAGTCAACCAGCTTAAAAGTGTGCAATGCAACTCAGAAACAGTGTTGCCGTGTCCGCCTATTATAAGCAACTTTGGGGTTGTTTTGCTGTAGAGTTGCTTGTAAATATTGTTGCTGGTTGTGTTTTTTTGGGCTCATTTCTAAAGTGTAGTTGCTTATTTGGCCTTGTTTCGTAATGTTGTTTAAACCAGTGGTTTAAAGTAAACAATACATTATATGTATTTGTCCGCAGACCCCCCCCCCCCTTCTGAAAATATGTTGTGCCATAGACCCCCATACAAGATTTGTGTGGATTTGGAAAATATTCCACAATTTTTCTTTGAAAATAGCTGGACGCGTTGTGAGCTTGTAGATCGGCTATTTTCAAATAGCCAATGTATTTGTATATAGGTTTGTGCTCATGTGGCCTACATTTTGGGCTTGTTTTCATAGATCTAGTTGCTTATTTCTCTCGCAAAATCTGGCAACACTGTTCAGACACAGGCTGCTCTCTCTCTCTCTCTCTCTCTCTCTGCAATTCCTCTCAAGCTTGTAGATCTGCTACTTTTGATGTAGTATGATCAAATAGGGCATTCATTTACGAAAACATGTAAAATATGGAGACAAGAGGTTTCTGCCCGACAGCAACAAATTACTGGAGTGTAGCTACAGTAGGGTGTTCACACTGCAGTCAAGGGGAACATCGACGGACGTGGTTTAACATTTGACGCCGGTGTTTCCCTCTTGCCTTGCAGGTAGATCTGTTTTCCAAACAGCTGCTGCTGGTCCCCGTCCACCTGGACGACGTCCACTGGTGTCTGGTGGCCGTCGACACCGTGGAGAAGAGGCTCCACCTCTACGACTCCCAAGGCGTCGTGTTCGAGGTGGTAGCACCACTGCAGGTAATGATGACAGTGCTCTTATGGCATGGAGGTATGGCTGTGGTTCTCAACCTTTTCCCCCCAAAAAAAACATATTTGAACTGGGGACCCCCCCCAAAATAATCGTATATGAACTGGGAACCCCCCCAAAATAATCGTATATGAACTGGGGACCCCCCCAAAATAATCGTATATGAACTGGGGACCCCCCCAAAATAATCGTATATGAACTGGGGACCCCCCCCAAAATAATCGTATATGAACTGGGAACCCCCCCAAAATAATCGTATATGAACTGGGAACCCCCCCAAAATAATCGTATATGAACTGGGGACCCCCCCAAAATAATCGTATATGAACTGGGGACCCCCCCCAAAATAATCATATTTGAACTGGGGACCCCCCAAAATAATAATATTTGAACTGGGGACCCCCCCACCCTGTCAAGCACTTGGAATTGGAGGAGTTGAGGCATTACATTTAGTTTGACTCGGTTCCACAGATAAATATTGTGAAAATAACCGAACTACAGAGCTTGTAGCTTTTTTTTAAATATATTGTTGGGGTTTTCTTTGCCTTTTTTTTATAGTATAGTTTGTTGATTACTTTGTGTAGGTATTAAAAATGTTAATTGTCACTTTACTGTCATCTGGGGACCCCCCCGAAATCATGTGGGGATCCCCCTGGGGGTCCCGACCCACAGGTTGAGACACAGAGTGAGTAGACAGAAATGGTGCTATCATATAATGAGCATTAGTGAGGAGTGTAAGAAATATGTAGATAATTTGTTTGTTTCTTTGATTGATCTCTCTTCCCCCTTGCCCCTCCCCCTTCTTCTTCCCTTTCTTTTTTCTAACATAAAAAACAATAGAACTTGCACCAAAACGAATTTTAGCCACTTGTTTTTTACTTCTATAAACCTCTGATGTGACGATAGAGCTGATTCTGAGTCCTTAAAGAGCAAAAATGACCACCATGTGAATATGGTCGATACAGGACTGCTGCACAATTAATCACATTTTAATCGGATCACGTTTTTGGCTTCCCACAATTAAATTAACATGATTGTCCAAGTATTGACGTTTAAAATGTGTTGCATTGTGAGCTGGTAGATCGACTATTTTCGGCACGCAAAATGGCGTACGACAAAGTATTAGCTCAAATGTATGTCAACTAGAGAGGTTTTATGCACTGGAGTGAATACAAAGAGTATTTAAGTCTGCAAAGATGTGTTCATTAGCAGGAATATGTCAAAGTGAAAGCAGTGCTCTTATGGAGGACCAGTTTTATTTAGATACAAACCTACATTAGCAGGAATGTACAGTAGCACAACTTGAATGTGAAAGCAGTGATGCTTATGTGACAAACTTGTTTTCTTTTTGGCCATTTAAAATAGGTCAGTAATACTGCTGGCATCTATGCTTTCATTTGTGTCCGGCCACTTATCTGTAGCTGTACTTGTATTTTTACCCAAGTCTAAACACAGTCAGGTACGAGGGATCGTTACGTGCAAATCTGATCGGACACTTTATCTTTGTTTTCTTTAGGACGTCATGAATTACCTGAGAATAGAGGCAAAGGAGCGACGGCAAACTACGTTTCAAAATGACTGGATTGTGTCAGTCAAGGAGGTATATTGATTCACATTGTCTTGCATAATGGGTAGGGGCTGTGACAATTAAATCAATCTAATCGATTTAATCTATAATCTTTAATCTAATAAAAATAATTGATTAACAATCGAGCCCTACTTTGGGGATGCTATTCTAGGTGAAAAGCTTCAAATCATATGAAAAGAAATAGTGAAAATAGCAGATCTCTTGTAGATCAGCTATTTTCATTATTCCTGCATGACACCGGCCGCTCTGCGACCAAGTATAACATAATGCTTAAGCGGTTAATTGATTTCTTGATATTAAAAACAAACAAAAACAATAAAATGCAAAAATCGCTATTAACCAATAGTTGCAGCCCCTAATTATAAATGTGCGTGCTCCACCTTTGCTTCTCAGCACAGGAGCTTGTCATTGGCAATATCCTGCTTTAGAGCACCACCTGGTGGAGCTCTGCTGAATGTGCCCGTTGCTGTGGAGGGTGATTATGATGGCTTGTTGATGTTTTCTCTGTTCTTTTTGCAGGGAGTTCCACAACAGACCAATGAAAACGACTGTGGTGTGTTTGTCTTGGAGGTATGGGCATGTTTCTCTGATGTGATATGAACAGATTAGAGGGGAAACTGTCAGCATTGTCTATTGCTGAATTCCAATACCCAAAATCTCGACCACTCGCTCACTCACACTCGGTCACTCCAGCTTGACCCGGAAATGGGTTGGTCCCAATAGGCTCTATGCACAGCAGCCATATTGAAAAGAAGTTGGGCCCCTTCCTTACTTCCTTCACAGGTGTTACCAATGATACTAATGAAGGCTCTGTTCCATTCTGGTCAAACAGAGTCAGGGTGCTGATAATGTGCATGTTGGCTCACTGGAAACACTCTGCTACACTAGTGGGTCTCAAAGTGTGGTCCAGGGAACCTCATGGTTCCTTGAGGAGTTTTCAAATGGCCCCTTACGGGTGTGTAACTCTGAGATTGTACAAATGGAACCAAATGGACCCGTAAGGGTCCATTTACGGGTCCATTTGGTTCCATTTGTACACTCAGAGTTATGATGGTCCTTGAAATTAAAAAGTTTGAGAACCACTGTGCTACACTAAATGGGACAGAGCATTCATTAGTAAAATTGGTAACACCTGTGAAGGAAGTAAGGAAGAGGCCCAATTTCTTTCCAACATGGCTGCTGTGCATAGAGTCTATTGGTCATTTGCTTTTTGGAGGAGCCGCTTGGCGCGGCTCTGACCGAGTGTACATGAAGAGTCGGCTCGACAGAGTTTCACGTCTCCTCGTACACGTACACGTTTTTTTTCCTTCTCCCGTGACGTATACATGGTCCTCCTCCACATGTGGCCACACACACACACACTGCTAGAAACCCGAAACCCCCATGCCGAAAACACGGACGTGACGTGAGCTTGTGGATCGACTATTTTTGCTCCTTTTGGCGCGACACTCTTGTATGACAAAATAGGGCATTCATTTATGAAGAAAACATAAAAGTTGAAATATGGAGTTAACAAGATTTTTGCCCAACAGCGACGATATGTTATTTTACCACTAGACCCAGGGGTCTTCAACGTTTTCAGCCCAAGGACCCCCTCTCTGAGAGAGTGATGAAGCAGGGACCCCCACTATATATTGCATAAACTTGTGTTGCTTTTCATAGATGTTGGTTTCATGTTAATGTGTATTTTCAGACATTTAACCACTTAAACCCTCAATACTAAATCAACTTTCACTCTGTACTTAGTCTGCTCTTTTCCCCCCTCTCTTTGCCTGAAAATAGCCGATCACAAGCTCACAACGCCTCGCAGCGCGAGGCGTTGTGAGCTTGCAGATCGGCTATTTTCGGCTAAAGTTCCCCTCGGAATAGGGATGCTAGGGTTAGGATAAGGATAATTCCTTTTAACAGGACGTTCATGAAAGTCCTTGCGGGCTTGTTTCCAATGAGGGGTTAAGAGTCTTGCTCAGGGACAAATTTCATTTCATCGACACATATGCTGGCGTGGCCTGGAATCGTACCTGGGGCAACCAGGGCCTCTGGCTCCCTAGGCGGGCTCACTAACCACTCAGCTATGGCCGCCCCTTCAGGTGGTTAATGTAAAAACAAATATTCTATCACACAAAGATTTGACGGCCCCCCTGTAGTAACTCTGAGGACCCCCTGTTGAAGACCTCTGCACTAGACCGACGGCGCCCGACAACGACGATATTATACAAACAAGAAGCATCCGTTGTAATTGATGCATTCATTTAATATTTTAATCGTCTCTGTCTGGTTTCTCTCTGTCTCTTTCTCTCAGTACTGTAGGTGCCTTGCCTCGGGAAAGCCCTTCGATTTCACCCAGAAGCACATACCATGGGTGCGGCAGAGAATTTACAAAGAGCTGTGTGACTGTAAGATCCAGGAAAGATCAAGGCCGGCTATGACCCTGTGAACACCCGCCTCAGTCTTCTGCGTTCTCCCATCAAAATATGAACGTACAGTATGATGTTGCTGCCGGGCAGAAACGTCCTAACTTTTTGTGTTTTTCGTAAATCGACGCCCTACTTGATCATGCTACAGCGTCACACAAAAGCAGCAAAAGTAGTAGACAAACTATCTGCTACTTTTGGTATATATGAATTTGAAAAGTAACAGTTTTGGACATCCCTCCCATCCCTCCCGACAGAGACAATGACTAAGATGCTGCTTGTGATTAGAGGGAAAACTGTAACCACTGCCTTGATTTCTGTTTGAGGCTTCCGTTTACTGCTCTGTAACATCATGTCGTTGCTGTCGGGTGGAAACCATGTATGTCCAAAACTGTTCGTTTTTAATTATTATTTAAAAGAAATCACTTTAAAATTGTGAAAATAGCCAATGATGCGACACGTTGTGAGCTTGTCAATTATTTTTAATATTTTTGAAACATTTTGAAAGTATAAGTTCCAACTCCTGAGCAGGAGGACCTTTATCTAACATCAGAACCTGTGAAATACGAGTCACTTAGTTCTTGTAGCCAAAGAGCACCATGTGTGCTTGTAGTGGAAATGAGTACATGTGTGCCACATACATTTATGTGGCACACATATGGCTGATTGTAGTGGGGTGACGTTATTTCCATTACACTGTTTTAGAGCTATGTGGCTTCACCTAATTTCAATGGTTATTAACTCATTCAGTGCCCGGCTTATTTATGGCAGTTTGGCAGAGTGCCACAGCCACAATTCATTGTAAAAAAAAAAGTGCTTAGGAGCCGAGATACAGCCTTTTTCAGTAAGAAGTTAAACAAAGAGTGAATGGAGCAGAATATTTTCAAATCATGATATCTTGGGTTCTGAACATTAAAAAAAAAAAAAAAAAGACGTCCAGTGGCACTCAGGGCTTATATTAACGGACGTCTTAGACGTCCAGTGGCACTGAATGAGTTAATATAAAAGTCAATATAAAATGAGAAATTCATTCTCATTGAAGGCGACGTCAAAAACCTGACATGGCCTTAGATGATTTCCTTTTCTACTCGAGAGGAGCAACCAAAAAGCAAAAAAAAATACTTTAAGAAAAGAGTTTATAGAAATACTGTATCTCATTATGGTCTGAAGTTTGTTTGCATCAAATGATTCAGCCACTGAGCGACTGAATAATTATGTTATGGTTGACACCTTAATAAAAAAATAAGTTGTTACTCTGATAAAACAAGTATAACATGTCTTGTTCATAATTGTAAACCACTCAGTTTGCAGTTTCATACATTTATTGCATGTCTTTGTCATACAGATCAAGTTATTTTCTATGATTTTGACTTGATTACATCATTAGAGAGAAAAAAATTATAATATACATATATATATATGTGAATACAGTTTTCCAGCTGTCGTTATTTACATTAACAGGCCAGTTTTGTGCCCAATAGAATACATGTGAATGAAAATGGGTATCATAAAACATTCAATGTATTAGAAAACTGTGTTCCTTATAAAAAACACAGCAATGTAAGGCACCGTAACTTTACAATTGCATGGTTTTCAGTATGAAAACCGGATACATTCATCTATATTCATATTTTGGAAGTCACATCAAATTGTGCAACATGTTATGCATTAGCAGGTACATCTGTTCACAACAGACAACATTTGTCACTTCTATTTCCTTGCTGACCTTGTCAGTACACATCAGTAGTTACTATAACATGTAAATTATTTCCTACTTTTATTGCATACAATCCCTCATTACATTTCCCTCTAGCTCTGTTGGTTTGATTTTGAAATGGACCCCCCCCCCCTTTTTTCTTTTTTTTTTACCATGAACAATAGCAATCAACAATGTGTGAATTGGGGAACAAATACAACAACTTAATGGTTGTGGCGCAGTCTCAACCAAGCCAAGTTTTTCGTTCTTGTATTGCAGTAGTGGGGTGAGCATTCACTGAGATTTGTTCACCGTTTACACCTTGATGGTCACTTTGAAGGACAAGCCTAATCAGTTGGTTCTCAAAGTGAGGTATGGGGACCCCCCAGTGGTCCTTGAGGGTGTTCCAAGGGGTCCCCAGCAAAACGAGGAACAGTTTAACCACCCTATTTTATACTTAAGCTATTCCAAAACAGCCGACCTACAAGCTCACAACGGCTCGCATCGAAACATTTGAAAATAATATTTTTTTAACAACATAAATCTTTTATGGGGGTTGCCTGGCACAAAATCTATCAGTTCAGATGGGGGTCTTCATCAGTGTGACGTGAAAATGTTTTGTGGGGTCCCCAGCAAAATGAGTTAATATAGCGTTGTGAGCTTGTAGATCTGCCATTTTATAAAACATCTTGGGGGGGGGGGTTATAATCATCATCTATAACATCTGGGGGGGGGGGGTTATAATCATCATCATAGTATTCCCAATCCCAATCGACGTCGGGGCCGTCGTCGTGTATGAGGAGATAGGAGAAGAGCTGGAAGAGGTTCTGCCACACGGACAGGAGCAGATACACGTAGAAGTCACTGATGTCGATCTGGCACATCTGGCCCGAGTGGTTTGGGTCACAGACGCACGTAAAGCTGTTGACCTGGTTGAAGCAGTAGCCTCCATGCTCACAGGGACTGGAAGCACACATGTCCACGTGCCTTTCACACCTGGCAATGAAGGAATCAATAACAGAATGGGACACGGCTGCAACTGTCGATTCTTTTCTTAGTGATTATTCTAGCTATGACTTTTTCGAGTGATTTCTTTTTTACATGAAAAAAATTATATATATATATATATCAATGAATCAATTAACCACTTAAACATTATTTTATACTTTGTCGCATGGTGTCGAAAATAGCCAAGCCCGTATCTGCTATTTTCACATTTTTTTTTACAGTTTTTGAAATGTATTGAAAAGTTCTGCCTACAATGATATGCCCAAAATAGGGGTCAATTATTAATCGATTTAAGTGTTCAGTGGTCAGATGGGCGGGCCACGAACGTTTTCGAAACGTTTCAAGTGGGCCCTGATCGTGAAAAGGTTGTGAACCGCCTCTTCTATAATATACTGTATATATATCCTACCATCGTCCTAGGAACCCTGGCAGACATTCACAGTATTTCAGTATCCCATCAGAGCAGTTCCCTCCGTTGAAACAGCTGTAGTTCCATATCTTCCCGCGGCACACAGATACAGGCAGTGTAGGAAACCTATAGGAGACACAGAACAGAAGATGTCCATGTCAGTCTTGCACTGTCCCAATCTGATTGATGTAGGATTCAAATTGTTTCAGTAAATTCTGTAGCGCTACTTACGGAATCGACTCGATGTACCATGGGATTTCCCGGATTTTCTCGCTGTGGAAGAAAGGTTGAAGAAACACACTTGTGGATTACACCACAAGTGTGTTTGTTATTGACAGTGGTGGAAGTAAAAGTATTAATACCACAATGTAAAAACACTCTTCGTTACTCTGTATGTAAATGTCCGGTAACCAAAATTACACTTGAGTAAAAGGACAAAAGTTCAAAGTACTCATTATGAATGGCCTATTTAACCTTGAGAGCTTGTAGATCAGCTATTTTTTAATAGCCGAAACATAATATTTGGCTTAATTGATTAATGCATGTTTTGTGATTGCAATTTTCTAATAATTGTAGTGGAATAAAAAGTACTATATAAGTGTCAACAAACAGAAATACCCAAGTAAAGTGCAAGCACCTCAACATTTTACTTAAACACAGCACTTGAGTAAATGCACTGTAAATGTTACTTTCTTTCCACCACTTATTGACATATTTTTAGAAAGAAAGTTGAGCTTACTCGCAATACAAGCCGGTGGTGTTGTGAGGACAGAGGCAGGAGTAGTCGCGGAGGCCTCTGAGGCATGTCGCTCCGCGGCTGCATTTGTTCCCCTCGCACGTGTTGACCTCCACCTCGCACCGGGCGCCGCTGTACCCCGTCTCGCACGTGCACTCATATCCTCCTCCCCCGCCGGGCAGGACCCGGTCGGCGCACGTGCCGCGGACGCACGGGCCGGTGGCACAGGTGTCGGCCGGGTCCTGGCACAGCAGGCCCGCCCACCCGGGAGGACACGCGCACCGGGACAGGTCGAACAGCTCCTCGCACACGCCCTGGTTCTGGCAAGGGTTGGGCTCGCACACCCGGCCCCCGTAGCAGCCGTGCTGAGGGTCGGCAGCGGTCGTCGTCGTCGTCGTTCTAGGGCTGTCACGGTTACAAATTTAACTTGAAGATTAATTGTCACTCAAATAATTGCGATTAACGATTGAATTGTGTGTTTGGCGTTGAACATTGGAACGTATGAATGAATACATACAACAAATTCCACAGGGCAGATTTGACAAATAACTTGAATATCTCTGCTGTCCAGCAGAAACTAGCTAACTCCAAAATGTTGAAAAAAAGTGGAGTTAGGAGGTTTTGTTCATCATCTGAATGGACCTCCAAGCTCACAATGAGGTTGGAGGTCAAAAAGGGGTGGAGCCTGGAGTCAGCAAAACCAGCTAACTCCACCCCCCTTTGGTGGAGTTAGCTGTTTAGCAGAAAGTTTGAGGATCAAATGGAGTTAGCTGGTTTTGTCAGAAGCACTTTTTAATGCTTTTCATTGGTTCAATATTTTTTTTACCAACACACAGACGTAAAGGGTGTTCAATGGCCCTGATTTATGGAAAAAAAAGCAAAAGCGGAAAAATTGAGTTTGCTGGTTTCTGCCGGAGAGCAACAATGTACAAAGAAATTATTGACATATTTAATCATTTTATACATGTAAAAAAAAAAAGCAGAAATAAATAGCTGATCTACAAGCTTACAATGCGTCACAAAGTGACGTGCTGTAAGCTTGTAGATCTGCTATTTCTGTTTTTATTATATTCGGAAATGTGAAAAATGATTATGCAAAGATAATCGCGATTATATCAAATAATTGCGATTATATCAAATAATTGCGATTATACGATTAATTGTGACAGGCCAACCTACGTCGTTCTCACAAACTGCTCCTCCTGGGGTCTTGGCAGGTTGAGCTCGGAGTCCCCGTAGAAAGGCAGGTGAAGTCCTCCGATCGCCATGGGGCCCAGACACCCGGCCAGGCTGGCACCACCGCCACCGCCGGCGGCGTCCGGCCCCAGTCCCCCTACGTGGATGTCCACTCCCTCTCGAAGGAAATCCAGGTTCCCGGCACTCGTGGCCGACACGCGGGTCTCCCCTTTGCCTCCGTCTGGGGGTTGTCAGGATTATGACATTTTAGTTGAGGATTCATTGTCGTACAGATGATTGTGATTAACGATTTACGTGTTTTTGGCACTGAACATTGGAACATGAACTAAAAATGACATTTCTGGTTGCCTTTTAGGCAAAAACATTGCACTGGGCTGTTATAAACATAACACCCAACTTTTTGGGGTGTTTTTGTTACATTAATTCGGCTAATTTTGTACAAAAAATGTACTCTATGAAGTGTAGATGTCGGAGGTTTCTTATTTTCTTTTTTCTTCATCCCATAAGTGGGGGGGATCCCTCCCCCCATTGGAACTGAGTATGTCCAACCCCCCTCCCCCCCTCTGCTTCCCTGGACAAATTGCTTATACAAACAATATACAAAGAAATTACTGGCAATAATCATAATACATAATGTACTATGTCCAAAACAGGCCATGCAATTTAATAATTTTATATTTTCAAAGATACAAAAATAGACGATTATGCAAAAAATCATTGCGATGGTCTCAAACGGTTGCGATCGGGCAGGCGATTACGTACTAACTGTGACAATACAGTACCTCCGTCTACAACCAGAATCCATCTGGAGCTCCGGAGGCTCTCGTTTTCCATGCTGAGCTCGACGGCGTGCCACTCTCCGTCGCTGAGCGGACCCTGGGATTGCACCGTCAACACGGGGGAGCCCTCCTCATCACCGGCCTGGAGTTCCATCAGCAGGCGTGAGTCCCGGAGGGAGACGGTGACGTAGCCGCCGGAGCCCGGCGTCTCCGCGTGCAGGAGGATGGCGTCAGACTGCCGGGTGCGGAGGCTGAGGGAGACGCCGCTGAGGCTGCGCGTGATCTTCCCGTTTCCTCGGTAGCACAGGAGGCCGCGGTCACCTCTGAGGGTCACGTTAGACAAACCTGTGAGTTTGAAACGGCGGAAGCGAGTTAGTCAGTTAACCACTTAAATGGATAGTTCACCCAAGAAATTAACTTTTTACCAGGTTGCAGACCTGGTCTATAGATACACTGCAGCTAGTAGTGATTTTTGCGTGACCTTTTCCTCATTGGCTGTTTTTTTTAGCCAATGAGGGCTCAATGTACTCTCAGAATATGGGATCTAAAGACGACCCACAATACTGTGTTCAGCCACTGTATGTAACTCTATGGTAAGTGGCGCTGTTGCTCAATGTCCTCTCAGAATATGGGATCTAAAAATGTTGCCATGTTTAGAGAAATAAGCAACCTGGTATAATATGACTGTGTCATATCTTGTTTTCTATCGATTAGTCACCCCATATGGAGACTTGAATTCATGGATGTTTTTTTTATTTTTTGTCGCATTCCTAAGCTAATAATTTGATGACCAGCAGACCAGTAGGCAGCGGTTCCGGTAGGAGACACAAAGGAGACTCCTTGTGTCTCCTACCGGAACCGCTGCCGGTCATCAAATTATTGGCTTTGGAATGCGACAAAAAAAAAAAAATATATCCATGAATTCAAGTCTCCACGGGGTGACTAATCGATAGGAAAAAAGTCATTTTGGAGGTGGACTATCCCTTATTGAGGCCTGAGGTTATGATTCTACAAAATGTCTTGTAAATCCTAACAGTTTTCTGAAAAACTTATGTTGCTATAATATCAGTGGTTCTCAAACTTTTACATCTCAGGGACCTCCAAAATTATATGTATTTGGCCTCCGACCCCCATCTGAAAATATTTTGTTCCAGGAGGCAGAGACCCCCCAGAAGCAAAGACTTGGGTTAAAAATTTTCGCTTTAAAAAATATACTGTATATATTCAAAGATTTGGACAAATGTTCCTGAATTTTTTTAAATAGCAGATCTACAAGCTCATAGCGCGACACTCGGTGCCGTTCTGAGCTTGTTTATCTGCTATTTTTGAATAGCCAAAGTATAAAATAATGGTTTAAGTGGTTACACAGATGCGTTCCCCGTTTTAATGGGTTAAAACCTCTAGACTTAGTAAACTGGACCTGAGTTCGTTTCTGTACTCTTTCTTTCTGTCTACACCAAATCTCTTTGCCAAAAATAACCGATCTACAAGTTCACAACGCGTTGCTTTGTCACGCATTGTGAGATTGTAGATCTGCAATTTCTTTGACTAATGTTCCCCCGAAAATATGGATGCTGGGGTTCAAGTGGTTACTGTTGGAAACATTTATGTAGCCAAACATCCAAAATGACAGCCTTAAAGGACGACTTCACCCATTTTCAACCTCTCTTCATGTAATTGGTCCTCACTAATGCTTATTATGATATGGTACCATTTTTGTCTATTCACTTTGTGTCTCAGAGGAGGGCTGTGGACAGTTCAGAAACCTGTCTACCAGTGACATCATCGCTGGGGAATCCAAGCTAATAGAAACGCAGGCTTTCTATTCTTGGAAAGTACTCTCAGAGTTATGTTCCATTTGTACTCTCTCAGAGTTATGGGGGTCCTTGAAATAGGCTCTATGCACAGCAGCCATATTAGAAAGAAATTGGGCCTCTTCCTTACTTCCTTCACAGGTGTTACCAATGATACTAATTAGGGCTCTGTTCCATTCTGCTCAAACAGAGTCTGGGCTGACATTGTGCATGTTGGCTCACTGGAAACACTTGAGGGAGTTCCAAATGGCCCCTTGCGGGTGTGTAACTCTGAGAGTGTACAAATAGAACCATTTGGTTCCATTTGTACACTCTCAGAGTTATGGGGGTCCTAGAAATTAAAAGGTTTGAGAACCACTGTGCTATACTAAACGGAACATAGCCTTCATTATCATTGGTAACACCTAAGAAGTAAGGAAGAGGCCCAATTTCCGTCCAATATGGTTCCTATGCATAGAGCCTATTAAACGGTTTGAGAACCACTGAATTGAATCCTGTCATGCCTCATTATTATGAACTTCCAGAGGCGTGTGGCGGTAGATTTAATCTGACCGGGGATTAACATGACATGGACGAATCCGGTGAAGGGTCCCTGCTATGGCTCTGTGTCCATACTGTAATTAAGCACACTGTAATTTTCCATCGTCTTAATGAATGAATGCACTTCAGGGACTCTCAGTGCAGACGGTCCACTGAGTGAAGAATAGAAATGGCCTGGGTACAAGTATATATAGACATAGTATGCTATTTTAAAATGGATTATTATTATTTTTGTTTGACTGTGCATGCTTGCTAGAGAAGTGCTTTTGTTTTTATCCCTGAGAGAAATAGTTTAGAAAAAAAGTCTTATTTTTTCATCCTTCAGAATATAAAAGGAAATGGCCAACGGCTTAACCCTGAGGATATTGCAAGTGGGCAAAACACTATGATTTGAATGATAATATAACATTAACATAAAGAACCTATGCATACCAAAAAAAAGTAATGGTATTTTTTCTTTAAAAGCTTTTCATTGTGATACTGATGAATAGGAACTTACGTTAGTTCCATTGATCCAGTCAAACACAATCGATTGACTGATCATTCAAATAAACATGCTCTGAAAATGCATGTTTATTCTACCCATCTGACCACTAAGTGGTCAGATCTTGGGTGGGCCGCAAACACTTTCAAGATTTTTCAAAGGGGCCCCTGATCCAGAAAAGGTTGGGAAATGTTTATTTATTATTGTAAACAAGAACTCAAATTCTTTACTTAAGTAAAAGTACCAATACTGCAATATAGAAATCCTCTGTTACAAGTAAAAGTCCTGAATTCAAAATTGACTTGTAAAAGTACAAAAGTATTGGCATCAAAATGTACTTAAAGTACCAAAAGTAAAAGTACAAACATATTTAAAAATAGCAGATCTACAAGCTCACAACGTGTCGCGATGCGACGCGTTGTGAGCTTGTAGATCGGCTATTTTCAAATAGCCTATGTATAAAATAGGGCTAAAGTGGGTAATGTATCTTTTATAATGTAATAGTTTATATGTGAAAAGTAACTAGTAACTAAAGTTTTCAAATAATTGTAGTGAAGTAAAAGCACAATATTTGCCTCTGAGACACAGTGGAGTAGAAGTAAAAGTATAGACAATTGGAAATACTCCAATAGAGTAAAAGTACCTCAAAATTGTACTTAAGTACAGTACTTGAGTAAATGTACTTAGCTACGGTTGGGAAATATTCATTTTATGATTGTAAATAAGAAAGCACAAATCTCTGCAACAACCCTTCTTTGACCCCCCAACACACTCACACTCAAAGCCCTGGGAGAGCAGCTGGCAGACGGCAGAGGAGGGACACGGAGATAACTCGCACCACTTCACCTCCTCACAGCACTGCCCGGCGGTGTTGGGGGGGCAGCTACAGCTGAAGTCATCCCACATGGAGTAACACACACCCCCGTTCAGACAGGGATTGATCTAAGGGAAACGAGAAGAAAAAAAAAGAATTGGAGAGTTTTTCATTATTATGAAAATGTGTTAAAGCTGCACTATTATGTAACTTTCCTGCTCTTAACTCGTAAGTGCTGACATTATTACTACTGACACAGGATCTAAATGTCTCAATAAAAGGCTATAAGTTATATTGTATTAACATGCTCTACCATACAGATTGGACAAAATAACATTGTATTCACTAAAGGTCACATACAGCTTTAACATTCTTGAAAACATTTTGAAAACGTTTTGAAAACGTTTTAGAAAACGTTTTAGAAAACTTTTAGAAAACTTTTTGAAAACTTTTTGAATTGAATGACCTGGCTAAAAGTGGGTGAAACCTTCACACACCGGGGGGGCATGATGAATAAACAATACGAAATACTCTCCAGCAAATATTTCGCATCAAAAGTATTCATATACTGTGTAGCTGATGCCTCATTCATACAGGCTGATGATGCCTTTATTCGCAGTGTGGAAGAAAAATCCACCTGGTTCCGAATAAAAATTACGTTGCTTTATCGCCACGTAAAATTTGTGTTCTGTGTGGATGTGTGTGTGTATATGTTTATATATTTCTTTTTTTCTGTGTGAATTAATCCCACATAAAACTAGCCTGGCATGGCCAGACTAATATCACTGTGTAGATATTAGTCTGGAATCTCTGTGTGGAACGAGGGGCAAATAAAAAAAATGCCTCTGGTGATAAACCCGCCCCATATTTGCACACTGGGCCCTGATTGGTCCCTCACAACCAACGGAGGGAGAGAAATCCAATCTCTATTGAGAGGGGCCAGACCTAGGGCTTTTTTTTTTGCAATGGCAGATTCGTCTGGAACCAGGCTAACATAAAACACCCAGTCTGTAAGGGCGTTAATAGAGTACAAATGAAAACCATTCCCTTGCAGAGAGATGGGATTGTACTTTTAGGAAACAAAACTCGTAATCAGTCACTCACGGCGCAGGCGTTGTCGCTGCTGCATCCTTGTGCGACTTTCACTCGCCGCTCCAGACGGTAGGCGGCCACTGAGGTGGCTATGGGGTAGAACTGCAGTCGTTTGCCGTTGATCCTCAGGTCTTGGACACAGCCCTTGAAGTAACCGCCGAACGTGGCAGAGGCCCTGGGGTCCGGCAGGCCCCCGACGTAAACCAAGTCCCCGGGATGGGCCTGGACGTGCCTGACGGGGAAGGAGCCCTGGCTCTGGGCCGACTGGAACAGGGAGGCGGTGTCACCTTGGACCTTGACCGTCAGCAGGTGGAAATGGCCGTTGCTGATCACGCTTTGGCCTCGAAGGCTTTCAAAGGCGTTGACCTGAACCAGTGGTGGAAAAAGTACTCAAATGTTTAAAAGTATCAATACTGCAATGTATAAGTACTCTGTTACAAGTAAGTCCGGAATTCAAAATTTACTTGAGTAAAAGTTCAAGGTTCAAGGTTCAAGTTTATTAATGTCCCAGAAGGGCAATTGGGTTTACAGCCAGAGTAGTGGTTTAAAACATACAGACAGTACAGGACAACAGCAGACATGAAACACCATAGCATAAAAACATAGATCCGGGCGCATCTAGTGCAATCATCATCATCATCACAGTAAAGTGCAAGAGATAAAGAGATAAAGTGCTTGTTTATCACCATCATTATCATCATCACAAGAGATAAAAAGGGAATTATAAAGTGCCGGCATAAAGTGCATGATCCATCATCATCATCATCATCACAGTAAAGTGCAAGAGATAGAGAGATAAAGTGCATGTTTTCATCATCATCATCATCATCATCACAATAAAGTGCAAAGAGATAAGATAAATAAAGGGCTAAATTCAGAATATAAGGTGCCTGCATAAAGTGCTTGTTTCTTACTCACATCACCATCAGTCACATTATCCTCTATCGGTCCCTGGCAACATTGTTTGCCCGAATTGAGGCAGGAACAAATGAGTGCTTGTATCTATTGTTTTTGATACCAGGGGCACTCAGACGTCGGCCAGATGGCAACAGCCTATACTCTGGCTCGAGTGGGTGTGCATTGTCTTCTCGAATGGACCTGGTCTTCAAGAGCAGTTGTCTGCTATAGAAGGGGTCGAGGCTCTCCAGTTGGATGCCAGTGATTTTGGAGGCAGTTTTCACTATCCTTCCTAAAGAATTTTTATCCTTAATGGCGAGGTTACCATACCAACAGATGATAGAGAAGGAGATAACAGAGTGTACATAGGCACTGTAGAACAATTTCATCAAGTCTCTGTCAACATTAAATCTGGCTAATTTTCTTAGGCAGAAAAGGCGTTGCTGTCCCTTTTTACACAGCATGTCAGTATTTACATCGAATTTCAGTTTGCTGTCAATAATCGTGCCCAGGTATTTGTAACTGGGCACGATTTCCACCGGCTGGCCACAGATATCAGTGTTCTGGGTGGGATGGGGACCACGTCTGAAGTCAAAACAGAGCTCTTTTGTTTTTGAGATGTTCAATTCAAGGAACGCGTCACTACAGCAGGACAAGAAGTCCTCTGTTACCTGACCATGTCCGACCTCGTCATTGTCTAGAAGGCTGACAATGACTGAGTCATCCGCGTATTTAATGATAAAACGGTTGTCGTGATTACTGCGACAGTCATCCGTGTACAAAATAAACAAGAAAGCGGAAAGAACACAGCCCTGTGGCGAACCAGTGGAAGTGGACAAGAGGCTAGACATTGTGTCATTCACCCTTACACATTGGGATCTGTTAGTTAGAAAGTCAAGGATCCAGCCCACCAGGCATGGTGACAGTTGGAATATAGACAGTTGGAAATACTCCAGTAAAGTAAAAGTACCTCAAAATTGTACTTAAGTACTTAAGTAAATGTACTTAGTTACTTGACACCACTGACCTGAACTTTGACCCTGCCCTGCTCTAGCCACAAGCGGAGGTACTGGCTGGTGCTGTTGGCCAGGACTAGAAGCACGCCACTGGACTGTCTGGTGCGGATGAACATCGACACGGTTACAGCGCTTCCAGGATGGTCGTCCAATGAGAAGACCCCATAGCTTTCCATGTTTTCATTTCCAAACCTGGCAGTGATGTACTCTGCAATGGGCACAGAGAGACACAAGCCAAATTTAACCAAAGGCATGCATATTGTGCTACCATTATTACGGTGCGTGGCTCTGGTTCACTGAACATCCTGCGTATGTGCAAGGTTTTTGTTCAACAAATTCATGACTTTTTAATGGAACCCTAGCGTTTATATTCTGGGGCAAACATTCGGCAAAAATTTACACGTTGAGAGCTTGTAGATTAACTGTTTTCGGAAAGACATTTATTGTAGAGCAAAAACAGGAGGGGGCCTAGTATAGAGCCCTGGGGGCCTCAAGTATATGGTTTAAGAGGTTATTGATTCACTTGAAAACAAGGCAGGCGCACCGACAGCGAGGCCTTGAGGCTCATGAGGTGTGCCCAAGCTAGCTGCTAAGCGAGCAAGCCACTAGGCGAGTAGCCGATGGCCTAATGCGCCGTCGCCAACGAGCGAGCAGAGTTGGCAAGCTGTGGTGGACGGAACAGGTTATCACGTGAACCAGGCCCGGACGGCTGGCGTAGCGGTCCAGGCACCTAAACCCAGCGTGTCGTGGGTTCGAATCCCGATTCCGACGACCTTTGCTGTCACTCACTCCCCATTTCCTGTCAGTCAACTGTATACTATCAAATAAAAGCCCAAAACATTTCTTAATAAAAAAAAGAATATACATTAAAAACAGTCACGTGAACCAAAACAAGTGTCCCCTCCGTGTCCACACCGGCTCTCCCTCCCAGCCAATCACAGTGATTGGGGGCGGCTTTTTATGGACAACTGGCATGGGAATCGCCTACACGTGTCATTACTGAATCCCATGTTTCTTTAAACCTTTCTTGGAACCTCAGCCGTTCTATTTTCATTGTCGCTAAGCTCCTTTTAAAGTCTACCGGCTATGTTTATCTTCCTATAGAGTGTTACCCCCTCAGGTAGACTCACAAGTCTCAACTAGAGTCTGGTGACAATTTCTCAGCCTCCATTGCTAAAACTGGATGGAAACAAATAGGAGAGTTCAAAATAAGCTATATTGCACAACCTATCCAAGGTTTGCTAGCAGCCATTCTCGCTGCTGTTCTACCAACTACCTTGCATTTTCATGTCCCAGACATATCGGGAGTTCTCTGATCATCTGGAAGCGCAACACTACTAGTCCAGTAATATTGTCACTTGACCTCCCACTAATTGCAAAAACAAACTCAACTGATTTTGTGTCCTAAATATGTCCTGAATGAGAGGAAAAAAGTCGCAAGGAATTGCATGTAGGGAAATTATTTTAATTCAAAATGGCCGCCATCCACACTATTATTACATATACAATTATATATCTTGAAAACCGAACACTGTATGAAGTCGACATTTGTCAGGTGTGTTGCTGGGGACCCAGGGAAACGCAGTATCAAGTTTGAACTTCAATTAAGTGGCCCATTCAAAACAGGCATATTAAGTATAGGCATTCTATGGATAATAAGGGGTTAACCTAGGACAAATTGCAACAGAAACTCTTTCAACTTTTTTTGTTTCATAAATATGTTAGTTATAACATATCAAAAGTCCTCAGAAATCCCAGTGGTGGAACATATTGAAAAATGCTTAAATAGGTGATGTGCTGATGTCACAATTTCCCATTGTTAATGTTCCCATGTTACCATGTTAAAAAAGATTTAAGCATGTTCCTTGTCTAATTTCCACACAAAATACTGTCCACTATCAACCAGAAACTGTGTTGGATGCATTACAGTGCTTGTTAAAAAAAGAAGAAGAAGAAACTAATCTTAACCCTTCAAGTGCCATTTCTGTATGTTATGCATTAAGCATTTGTATGCACTCGGTTTTCATGTTAATTTCATATACATTCTTATGTGAAGCACTGCGCATGTGATTTTGTTGATGTAAAGCCTGCATTTTGTTGTGAAGATACCATCTTTTCTGTTGTGAAGATGGTATGCCGGCGACACTGTCTTGCCAATGCTGAGCTACAAACGCCACCTGCGGAGGTAGGCTACCATGGTGCCCATGTCTTGGTTGAGACCGTCTTCCATCACCTTCAATTATAATTAGACCAATTTGATCCCGTGGGAGAAATTAAGTTTCAGAAGTGTTCAGTGTATTGCACAGGTCATCGGGACACATCAACAACTTGGCAGGGCCGGGAATCGAACTTGAGACCTTCTGCTTCTGAGGCTGGCTCTCTACCCATTCAGCTACGGCCATCCTGTTGGTCTTTGCTTCCATGTTAGTCATCTCAGCATGATGGCGAGGTCGTCTACATAACCATATTTTTTTTATGTTGTAAATGGTGCATTTATATAGCGCTTTTATCCAAAGCGCTTTACATAGATTGTGCATTACATTCACCCATTCATTCATACACCGATGGCGGAGGAAACCATGCAAGGCACCAACCTACTCATCGGGAGCAATCACGGGTTCAGTGTCTTGCTCAAGGAAACTTCGACACTAACTCTGGGGGAGACCCCCAGCCCGGGATCGAACTGGGAACCTTGCGGTTTCCAGTTCACTCTACCCCGGCCACTCTACCCCTGAGCCACTGCCGCCCCATGTTTTATCTGGTAGGTCATAGATTTAGATGTTAAACAGCATTGAGGAGAGAACACACCCTTACGGAATACCATTCCTCAGTCATCTGAGCCAACTGTGCTGGCCATTACTAGTCTGTAGAGTGAAGCTGCGGTTTGACAGCATCTCCATGATGAAGTTCACCATATTTCGATCAGGGATTGTCCTCTGAAACTTCAGGTGGAATTCACAGTGCCAGACAGTGCCAGACTATTGTCAGGTTTAGCAATACAGAAAAAAAAATCAAAGTTCTGATTTCTAAAACATTTTTAATTCACGTCATAATAATAATATTAATAATGATAATAACTTTATTTCACTTTCATACAGAAAAAGCAGCTTAAAGTGCTTCACATAAAAATGTATATGAAATGAACATTAGTTCATAACAATGCATAAAATGCAGCAATAGCACTCGAAGGGTTAAGGCAGTGTTTATCAACCCTGGCAAACGTCCCAATTTTGGGCCGGGGCTACTGCTGAGGTGTGCCGCGCCGTTTGAAGAAGGTTTGAAAAAATATCATTTTGAAAAAAAAAAAAAAATGAAAAAGAAAACTTTTTTTTTTCTTTTTTTTTAACAATAATAATAATCAGGCATGCAAACAGCCCCGAGGTGAAAAGGGTGACAACATGCTGTTTTTTTTCGGGTCAGGTGTCACACTATTGCCCTATTTGGATTCAAAACGGCTAGTGGAAGCTGAAAAGCTACAAGTTTGCATGTCTGAATAACGCAAAAACAGAAATATTTGTTTGCATTTGCTTTTTTCTCCCCCATATATTTTCATGATAAGTGCGTATCGTATCGTATCGAAATCGTATCGAAGTTGTGTGCCCAATATCGTATCGTTTCGTGAAATTATCCGGCACACCCCTAGTGTGTGTATATAGATATACCGTATATATATATATAATTATATATATATATATATACCGTATATCTAGGTGTGCCCTGGGATTTTTTGGCTATGCCAGGTGTGCCTTGGCACAAAAAAGGTTGATAAACACTGGGTTAAGGCTCTTTTTCTTTTTACAAGCACTGTACTGCATCCAACAGTTTCTGGTTGATAGTGGGCAGTATTGAACCTTTTTTGTGGAAATTAGACAAGAAAACATGCTCAAATCCTTTTTTAATATGGGCGTCAATGGGAAATTGTGACATCACCTATTTAAGCATTTTGACATTTTGTAGTGTGATATTGTGTGCGCATAATTTGATTGAGTTGTTTGATCAGTACTTGATCAGTTGTGTGATTATGTGATCATAATAAATTCTTGTCACTGATATTCTGTATCCTTGTTTTGCTACAAGGAACAAATACAGCATAGTCAAATCTAGCAGAAAGGGCCAAAAAGCGTTACATACTTACAGGTCATTTTCAAAACCTTCCCTTCATACGATTCCTTGCGACTTTCTTTCTGTGATTCAGGACATATTGAGGATACAAAATCAGCTGAGTTTGGTTTTGTTGCAATTAGTGGGAGGTTGACCCCCATTTTTGCTTAAAATGCCTGGACTATACCCCTCAGTTTGACTACAACTTCATACAACTTTATTAATTCCGCTATGGGCAGTGGTTCTCAAGCACGTTAATTGGCTTAATTTGTGTTCTCTGCAGCTGTGGTTCTCAATATCGGGGGGGGGGGGGGGGGTTGAACAAGATGTGTTCAACCCCCCCTCACACACACACACACGCACACGCACACGCACACACACACACACACACACACACACACACACACACACACACACACACACACACACACAGACAGACGCAAACGCACTTTCTATACTGCTGATATTGATTGTGTGTTCTTACCCTCTGTACAGTTGGGGCCCTCATATGGTCTTTGGCACTCGCACACGTAGCTCCTCCATCCCTGGCTCACGCAACGTCCCCGGTTCTGACACGGGCTGTCGTCGCACTTGTCCTTGTCACTGCATCCCACGGTGACGTTCACCTGGGCGTGTGACCCTTCTGACCCGGGCAGCACCACCACCAGCTGTGAATCGACCAGCACGTCCCGGAGGCAGCCCAGGAAAGCGCCTTGCCCATCCACCGCTGTGCCCGAACCCTGAGCCAGCCCGGCTGCTCCTATGAGGAGGCTTTGGCGAAGGGGGGAACCTGGCACGGCGGCAGGGTTAGGGGCAGGGCCAGGGCCAGGGAGGAGTTGTCGGGTCTCGGTGATGGCGTGCCTGTCGCAGCCGCCATCGGTGCAGAGCAGCCTGATCCGGCTGACGGCGCCGCCCAACAACGCTTCCACTGTGTGCCACTTGTTGTTAGACACGTTCTCTGGAAGCTCCTGCACCAACGCCCTGCTTGACCCTTGACCCGTCAGGCTGGTGAGGCGGAGACGGCCGTCTTTGAGTTCGACGGCGAGGAGGTGCGGGTCGTCGGCGCCCGCTCTGCGCTGCAGCAGGGCGCCGACGGGCCGCCCCGTCCTGAAGCTGAACGTAACGTTGAGAGGGGCCTGCGGGTCTGCGAGGGGGGTCTCTACGCGCACGGAGCCTCGGGTCTCAAAGGAAAAGGCTGTGGGCGTCTGGCATTTTGGGCCAGTGAAGCCGGCAAGGCAAACGCACGTGTGAGTGTGCTGATCGTCGATGAGCAGGGGAGAGCACATTCCGCCGTTCTCGCACGAGGCGCCATCGCAGCCCGTGAGCGCGACCGTGCAGGTCCGCCCGCCGTACAGACGGCCATCTTGGCTCCGCTCCGAGCAAAGGCACCTGTAACCTCCATTTTGGCTCTCACATATGCCACCGTTTTGGCACGGCTGCTGTTCACATCCTTTGATTTCCTGATCAGAGAGAGTGCCTGTAAACATCAATATTTGATTAGTGTCATTTAAAACATAAATAGAACTGCCTATTTTAACCACTAACCTATTTTGGCCATGTCATTACTAAGCAAAATCCAATTGTCAAACATTGCGGAAATAGCAGCTCTACAAGCTTAAAGCTATTTTCGCCACGCAGTACTGTTGTACAATTTTACTGTTGTAAAATACCATGGCCTATGTGGTTAAAAGTTATAAATAAAATGATGCATACTTTAATCAACTGGTTGTCAGTGTAGTTTAGACAACAACACTGTATGTGGGAATGTAATTCTAGAGGTTTATCGTTTTAGCTTTCAGAATGAAGCTGAGCTTGATTAACCACTTGTAAATGGTAGCCGACTGAAATGTCAGGTGGGTGCAAATGTTATTATCATGAGCTTTTTATTTTGTTTTATTTTAAAAGATAATAACTGCAACAATAGAAGTTACTTGACCACTACTATGATTTACACCCAGCAGTAGCTTAATCTGTCTTTTATAATGTCCTCCAATAGCGGTAACCTGTGCAGAAAGCTATCTCGAAAGCATGCATCAGTGATCAACAACATACCAGTTCTTAACAATTATTGTTTACATCTGCATAGCACATAAGATGGGTTCTGCTGGATCAGGACAATCCAATTTGTGACTAGGAGGTCGATATTCACACAAGAGTAGGCCTATACTAATTACATTTACCAAAGTACCTGGCAACGTGATTTGACCTGGGTCTGTAGCCAACTAGAATTACAAGAGGGCAAAATTACCTGCAAAAAGCAACCATGAAATCCCAATGTACAGGCTTAATTTCATCATTGTCCTCGACAAGTCCTCCCAATGAATAGATCTATGATTATGGCTCCATTTTTGCTCACACTGTGGTAGAGAAGAGAGCTGCGTAAAAACATGTCAAATCCATGTTCAGTTCTGTTCCGCCATGCATGTATTCACTGTCTGTCTAATGCTCCACAGTTAAATGCTCAGTGTTAATTTAACTCTGAGAGGTGTGGGATCAGACAGAGGGACCTGTAACTACAAAGAGAGTAGGCCTATGCAGTGTCCATGTGTACACTCTTTGGAGTTCAGTTAACACTCAGGATATTACTGTGTGAGATCGGTGCGAGGCAGATAGAGAGGATTAAGCTAATGCACTTACAGTGTGTTACTTATTGAGTGCTGTCAAAGGGAGGGGTTCAGACGGCTAATTTGAGCCATCTTTCCCGGATAGAGTCCTCAATGTAGTTACATAATGGACAGTAGTAGTCATGGTGTCTCACCTGAAGGAGGGAATTACACATTTTGATATTCATATTTAGCATAATATCAACAGGATTGAGACCAGGCAAAGCACCAAGTTTCTGATCTATGTTGTTGTAGCCTTTTGCAAAAAGCCCAAAAGAACTTTCATGAAATTCACACGGTTTGACAATTTGTTGCCACGGATACCGACAATCTGCTCACACAATGGGCTCAAAATACTCTCTGTTGCATATTTGGCCAGAACATGTTGCTGGATTAGAGCCCAATAGTAGTGGACAATAATATATTCTTGAGGCCTACATTTGCCCTTACAGTAAAACCTCAGCAGATGTTATAACATAATTTTTCTTAATACCATGCTATGTTCATTTGAGATCCTAGATGTTTTTTTCTGCATATAATTTGGACAATTATATTGCCACAATATATATATATATTCTTTTTTTGTGGCTTTGTGGCCTTTATTGATAGTGTAAATGGAGAGGAAACAGGGAGCGAGAGATGGGGAGAGACATGCAGCAAAGATCGTCAGGAACGGGACTCGAACACGCTATGGCTATGCGCTGTCAGGCTACATTAGAGCCTAGTGCCCGGACCTGGTCCGGGCCACAATAATTATTAATGTGACTGGAGGGGTAATTTAACCATCCTGTGAAATGCATAGCAAACTATGGCATGCAATTGCTAAACCATGAGTAAGAAAGGGAGTTAAAAAACAAAGTATCTACATTTTCTCAATATTGATTAAAATGTGATCAACAATGAAGGCTATAATCCAATCATTATGAAATAATAACCTAACCATAATAGCTAGTATAAATACTATTTCCCTATTATGATCTATTGCTGTTCACAACAAGAGGGGGGAACGGAGAGAAATGGCAAAGCTGACTGTATTGACAACTTAACATTTAGATACAGAGCCTGAGGGCCAGATAAAAGACGGCCAAACAGTAGAAGACTACATTACCCATCGTGCATTTCACCTAGTAGGGTGCGATTTACGATTCATTTTAGCACATTCTTCATTTTGAATCATGTAGTATTATTCTGCCCTCATCTCGGTATATTGTCACAGAAGTCAGTAGGAGTATTATAGAAAACATTATATATATTTAGTGCATTTATTAGGGGGGTGGGTTGTTGCTTCCATTTACATAGACGCTTTCGGAGACAAACGCAGAAACGGCCAATGAGACAAACGCCTTGTTTTGGTCTCCGACATTTCTCGTAGAATGGCAACAAGGAGGAGCGGTTTTTACACACATATTCAGGAAATAAGCATTTCTCGGTTAATATTAGCCGAATAGAAACGTTGGCGGATTGCCCGGGTTATGCAAGCGACCTGTCGCGAATGGGTAAAAGTGAAAACAATGAGGTTTCCATGTTGATTTGTTGGGTCGCAGTTCTAGTCGTGTGTCAACATTCTCCTCGAAGGGGGGGCCCGTCCGCCCCAGTTCTAGTCGTGTGTCAACATTCTCCTCTGAGGGGGGCCCGTCCGCCCCAGCTCTTCTTCACACATAGGGGTCCTTGAGGTGGAGAGCGAATACACGCAACGTTCACGGGCGATCTGGGAGTCAGGACCAGTAGTGGAAAGTAACTAAGTACATTAATTTACTCAAGTACTGTACTCAAGTACAATTTTGATGTACTTTTACTTTACTAAAGCATGTCCAATGTTCAATACTTTATACTTCTACTCCACTACATCTCAGAGGCAAATATTGCACTTTTTACTCCACTACAATTATTTGAAAACCTTAGTTACTACGCTACTTTGTAGATTTGGATTATTATTACAAAACATGCATTAACCTCTTTAGACTTCAGCTATTTGAAAATAGCAGATCTACAAGCTCACAGCGTGTTGCTTCGTGCAATTTGGGCTGGGGAAAAAGGAAATGTTTATGTTAAAAAAACATCCCTAGTATTTTAAAGTGCTGCACTGCATGCAGCATGCATCATTCAATGTCTCTGCTGTGGATCCAGTGTCACACATCATTACAGCGTTATTGTGCATGATTGTCCAGTTAAAGATGAATAATTCATATTTGCTTTTGTTTAAATAAGTAGCTCATAATATTCTCATAGTAATCATTGCTCATTTGCTCAGTGACAGGGGTCTCCCCATCTCTCCACTCGTCAAAATATCCTAAGGATTGAATCCTATTGGATTATGAAAATGCTATCAGAATCCTATAGGACTCTTTAGTTAACAGAATACATTTTCAGGTCAGGATATGAATGTTATCCAATCAGGGGAGAGATTGAAAGTAATGAAAAAACAAACAAAAACGAGCTGACAAAATTGGAATTGGAACACTATGAAAATGTAACCTGAGGAATGGGTTCCTCTGATTGGGTGAAATTGGTGTCCCACCCAACATTCGCTTAAAGGGGAATAACACTCATTTTCAACATTGAACTATGTCTTTAATACACCTTAGAGCTGTTTTATGGAAATAAGAAAAAAGTCCCCCCCCCCTTCTATGTTGCCTAGAACTGGATAATTAATTGAGGTCATGTGATCAGCGACATACGCAAGGTGTACTTTTGGCTGAGGGGGCGGAGCCAAAAGTAGACCTGGAGAGAGAGAGAGAGGGAGTACAGCAATGATTACTAATGGAATATAGAGCTTTAACTTTTTAACAACAAACCTTTTTAACCAACAAAAAAAAGTCGGCACAAAAACGACAAAAAAATACTATATCATTGTCAGCAACTCTTATATTACTCTTATACCCTTGTTTTTCAGGACCAGTTGATGACAGGACACCAGCCGCAGCAATGAAGAGAAAACCCAACCATCAACCTCTGAAACGGAGGAGCAAGGTCAGCGCCGGCAGAGAAACCACCTCGAAAAAGGACACCGGGCCGTCGCCGCCGTCCGATAACCTCAAATCCGAGATCGCCCGCGACGAGTCCACGAATCCCGACCGGCGCCGCCTGACCATGTCACAGCACGGCCACAAGCTCCTCGAGTTCCTGAACGAGGACCGGATCCGGCAGAAGAGGTTCTGCGACGTGTCCGTGTCCGTCGGCGGGAGGCTCCACGGCGCCCACAAGGTGGTGCTGGCCCACGGGAGCAGCTACTTCCACGCCGAGCTGTCCAAGAACCCCGCCGTGGAGCGAGTGACCCTCGACCACGTGGACGAGTCTGTGTTCCGGCACCTGCTGGGCCTGCTGTACGGCTCGGAGTGCGTCGTCACGTCGGCGGAACTCCCGGCTCTGGCGGAGGCGGCTCGCTTCCTGGACATGATGGACGTGCTGACGTTGCTGGGCGGAGACGGGGGCGGAGACGGGGGCGGAGCCCGCCCGGTGACTCTGAATACTCAGGAGCAGGCTGAGACAAGTGGGGCTCCTGAGGTGGAGATGACCCCAAACACCACCACCACCACCGTCACCACTACCACGCAAGAACCGCCACCCGTAGCCATGGCAGCGGCAGACACGGAGGTCCCAAGTCCGTTGTCGGGCGTTCAGTGCTCCCTGTGCAGCCGCAGGTTCTCCTCCAAAAAGTCGGTCCAAAACCACGTGGCCAAGAGTCACGGCGGCGCACAGCCGCCAGAGCCGGGGAGAAGGAACGAGGGGGTGAGTCGGCGGATGGCCACGACGACGCAAAGGAGGTCGGCGCGCCAGAGGAGAGCCCCCGCCAAGTACAAGAGAGACGACACGGAGTACCCTGCCCACAGCGACGCAGAGAAGCCGACCACCCCGTCACCCAGAGAGGAAGAGGAGGAGGAGGAAGAGGAGGAGGAGGAAGCAGGAGGAACGGCGGTCGTCCGAAAGCTGAAAGCCAAACCAGACGTGACGGAGACGACCGACCCAGCCCTGAGAGACGATGAAGAGGAGGAGGAGGCAGAGCGGGATGTGAATGAGGAGGAGATGGACGGCCAACAGAAAAGTAGGGCTTTTTTCAGGAAGTCTTAGTTGACTATTAATTGTCATTGAAATGGCCTTTTAGGCTTTGTAAACAGAAATTGCACAGGGCAAATAACTTAAAAAATAAATATACAAAGAAATGACCGGTACGTATAATACCTAAATAAAATAATCACTTAGGCTATTTGAAAATAGCCGCCGATCTACAAGCTCACAACGCGTCGCATCGCAACCCGTTGTGAGCTTGTAGATCTGCTATTTTCAAACATTTTAGTACTTTTTCTTTTGGTACTCTCAGTACATTTTGATACCAATATTTTGTACTTTTACTCAAGTACATTTTTAATTCCAGACTTTTACTTGTAACAGAGTACTTCTACATTGCAGTATTGATACTATTACTTAAGTAAATACATTTGAGTACTTTTTTCCACCACTGAGAAGAAGTTATACAGATGAATGGAGACGAGTCTGGCGACGATGATGCAAAAAATAATTGTGATCATGTGATTATTATGTTATAATTGTGACAGGCCTACATAAAGGCACCCTGGCAGGGGCAGAGCAGAGCAGATGTGAGCAGCAGGATGTGCATGAGGCGGAGGCCAGCGGTCCGGCGGCTGCAGAGAGCTCCGGTCAGGCTGCAGGTTACCCAGAAGGCCTGGCTCCACTCATCATCCAAACGTCTAGCAAGAAGACCCTGAAGTGCCCCAAATGTGACAAGACCTTTGACCGTGCAGGTGGGCACCGTTACATGTCCAACCAGCTCTTTAACCCATTAAGACCTGAGGCCAAGTCTATAAATGTTTTCTAAATCCTAACGTTTAAATATATATATATATATGTATTTATTTGTATTTTGTAGTTTTTTATAAAAAAAAGAAATAATTTTTTTTTGTTCCAGGGACCCCAGAAGCAAAGGTTTGAGTTACAAATGTGTTTTGAAAAATATACATTCAACGATTTGCACAAATGTTCACGGTTTAAGAAAAATAGCAGATCTACAAGTGCCGCGCTATCTGCTATCCAGCCAAATAAATCTAAAATGACACAGATGCGTTCCCAGTCTTAATGGGTTAATAAACACAAAATACATTTCAGGTCGGGATACTAATTTTATCAAATCAGGAGAGAGAGAGCCTCACAGAGATCATTTATCAGCTATGCTCACTATCAGAATACAGAGCTATTTAACACTTAAAAATATCTACACCCTCCTTTAAGACTAAATTTGAATTCCTTTTTGTTTATACAGTGTTGTGTAGTATAGTCTATTGATTGTTTATTGATGATGATGAGGTTGATTATTTTCACGCTTAATTAGTTTAGCTACACAAAGTGAGTGCAAAACTATACCTGTATGCACACTGCCTGTGTGCATACAGGATGTCCACCAGAGGGTGCTAAGAATCTCCCCCAAGAACATAATATGTAGCCCCACTGTGGGTTAGTGCTTGTATTGCTAGATTGTTGGGCAGGACCTTACTCTTCACAGAGAAGGAGAGGCCGATGGTGCATTGGTTATCAATTGGTAATCATTTTTAGAGTTATTTGGGTGAAACAGAAGGGTTCCCCCAAGCAACCCTGGACCCCACTTTGAGAACCACTAGTTTAGTGCATTTGATAGTATGTATCAGTCATTGTGTGACTGGATGATTCTTATTGCAACTCTGAACTGACAATCAGAGCACCACTACACCACAATATTCAACCAGGGACAGAAAAGTTTCCATTCAGCATAATGTAATATTTAAGATTCCAATATTTAAGATTCAAGACTTTTTATTGTTATATCTTATGTATAGTCATTTAAAAAATATATTTGTAATTTTTGTTATTTGTGCATGACACCATTGTACAACAAAGCATAAAATAGGGCATACGTGGTTAATCAGATTAAAAAATAGTTAGATTTTGCTTTTGTGTTGATTTTGTTGATATATATAAAACAATATATATAAAAATACAACTATCCCTAAAAACTGCACTTCTCAATTTCCGATTAATTAAAATAATGCATAGTTGCATGATACACAATCGATGGAATCGACTAATTATACATTTGTGTGTGTGTGTGTGTGTGTGCGCGTGACTGCATGTGTGTGTGTGTGCGTGCGTGACTGCATGTGCGTGCGCGTGTGTGTGTGAACAGGGAAGTATGAAAGTCACACCAGGGTGCACACGGGCGAGAAGCCCTTCCAGTGTGACGTGTGCCTCCAGCGCTACTCCACTAAGTCCAACCTGACGGTGCACAAGAAGAAGCACGCCGGCGACGTCCCCTTCCAGAAGAAGGAGCACAAGTGTCCCTTCTGCAACAAGCTCCACGCCAGCAAGAAAACCCTGGCCAAGCATGTCCGCAGGTCAGGCCGTCTCTCAAATGTCCTCGCAGTCCCTGTTCTGTACAACACCGGTTCTCAACGTGGGGTCTGGGGTTCCAGTGGGTCCCCAGCTAAATGATTGATAGTCAGGACCCAAATGGACCTGTACGGGTCTGTAACTCTGAGAGCGTACAAATGGATCCAGTGGGTCCCCAGCTAAATGATTGATAGTCAGGACCCAAATGGACCCGTACGGGTCTGTAACTCTGAGAGCGTACAAATGGAACCAAATGGACCTTGACGGGTCCATTTGGTTCCATTTCTACGCTCTCAGAGTTAGATTTATATTGGGGATTGAGTCCCAGAGATAAACATGGTGTCAAATGTCCTGGGAGGTCCGTAGCCTAGTTAATGCATGTCAAACTCAAGCCCCCAGAACCACGGTAGAACAGTGAAGCTGCCTTCGCCCCTGGTGGTCAAATCTGGGATAGCAACACTTCCGCATTTAAAATGCTACTGCGCGTGCGTCTACCGTTAAAACCTACTATTGTCCCTTCAGAGGCTCCGTAGAAACCCTAGTGCGCCTGCTCAGGACCCAATATCGACCCAATATATGGTACTTCCGGGTGCTTCAAACGCCACTGAGCAACTTTCATAGAAATGATTAGCTGGGGGCGGGGCAATCCACCCTCTAGATATATTATAACTCTATGGTCAAACTGGGTGTCCTTGAAATGAACATTTAACGTTTCATTTAACGTCGGTCATTACCTCTCAAAATGTCATTGTCATGTGTTCATTTTGTCCAGGTTCCATCCAGACCACATCCAGGAGTTTCTTACCATGAGGAAAAAGAAGAGTGAAGGCTGGAAATGTGCCGTAAGACTGGTTTCAATCAAGACATGTGTACAATGCAGTTGGTTTCATTCATTATTAATATTTTATTGATTTGAAAGGGGGAATAAATGTCTCAATGCTCTTTGTCACCGGTGAATGGTGATAAGACTTTGTTTTACTTTACTCAACTGTTGTTTAATGACGTTAACCCTGGCCTCCCTGTTTTTAATCAACATAAAGTTGATTAAAAACATAAAATTACAAGTGACAAAAAAATTGTATCTGATCCACTGTCACGATGCGACACGTTATTATGAGCTTGTAGATTGGCTATTTTCACTATTTGCCTGTATACTAAGTACTATATACGTAGATATACTGTGTGGCTTAATTGGTTCATTCCCTTTCTCCCTGTTCTCCTGTTTAATCTTCTCTTCCCAGATATGTCTTAAGACCTTCACACGCAGGCCTCATCTGGAGGAACACATGATTCTGCACAGCCAAGACCGGCCCTTCAAATGCACCTTCTGCGACGAATACTTCAAGTCCAGGTTTGCCAGGCTGAAGCACCAAGAAAAGTACCATTTAGGTGAGTCCGAGATATTTATGTTGTCTGTTCTGTCAGGTTTCATTTGGATGGTGACTATTAACCCATTAAAACCTGGATTTTAGCTGTATATACAGTATAGCACAAGTTATTCAGAAAACTCTTAGGATGTAGAGCAGTGGTTTACAACAGTGGTACTCAACAATAGCAGATCTACAAGCTCACAGCGCGTCACTTTGTGCCACACTGTGAGCTTGTACATCTGCTATTTAAAAAAAAAAAATTAAACATCTTGAAAGTGTTTGGATTTTTTGGAATAATGTTGAATTTTCTAGTACAAATCTTCTCTTCTGGGGGTCCCTGGCACAAACATTTTCAGTTTTAAAAGTGACATAGAAGGCATTTGTAAAACCGGCCTCGGGTCTTAATGGGGTTTGCATCAGATGGGGGTCCTTGAAATAAAATGAAAGGTTGAAAATAGCTGATTTAATCAACAATCACATTGTTGGTATTGGATGTTTGCTTGAGGACTTTGACCCTGGCTCTGTGGGCTCATTTCCAGGTCCGTTCCCCTGTGAGATCTGTGGCCGGCAGTTCAATGACACGGGCAACAGAAAGAGGCATATTGAGTGCACACACGGAGGCAAAAGAAAATGGACCTGCTTCATTTGTGGGAAATCTGTAAGGGAAAGGTAAGCGTCCCTCGTCCCACAATCCTCAGCATAAGCACGCCATATTGCTTTTCACCACAGCTTCATCCATTTCCCCCCATCTTCATTTAAATGGCACCTTTTTCTGTCTAAGCTGTGGACAGTTCTGAAACCTGCCTACCAGTGACGTCATCGGTAGACAGGTTTGGTCATTTCAAATTAGATTTTGTATTTTTGTATTAATGCAAGAAAAATGGCTTCTATTTACGTATGCTAACTTTCCAAGAAGAGAAATGCTGTAGTTTCTATTAGCTTGAAATCCCCATCGATGTAGAAGGCAGGTTTCTGAACTGTCCACAGCCCACCAATAAGACGCAGTGTGAGTAAACGGAAATTGGGCCATTCTTATAATGAGAATTAGTGAGGACCAACTATATGAAGATTAGGTTGAAAATGGGTGAAGTTCTACTTTGAACCCTATACTTAGTTCACCAGGGTCCTCGTCCTTACTAGGTCTGCTAGTACTTCCCTCTATTCCAGGGGTCTTCAACGTTTTCAGGCCAAGGACCCCCTAGCTGAGAGAGAGATGAAGCAGGGACCCCCTCTATACTGTATAAAATTGTGTTTTAGATTAAACCTTTTTTGTTTACTTGTTCTGCCCTTTTTTCCCTCTACACCTAATACCTCTTAGCCAAAAATAGCCGATCTACAAGCTCACAACGCCTCGCACTGCGAGGCGTTGTGAGCTTGTAGATCGGCTATTTTTGGCTAAAGTTCTCCTCAGAAAAAGGGATGCTAGGGTTCAAGTGGTTAAGGTAAAAAAAAAAAATCACATCACTCAAAGATTTGGCGGACCCCCTGTAGTAACTCTGAGGACCCCCTAGGGGTCACAGACCCCCTGTTGAAGACCCCTGCTCTATTCCCATTTTCTTCGCTGAAAACAAGCTCACAATCTTGCGACACGTTGTGAGCTTGTTGATAGGCTATTTCAGCAGTATGTTCGCCCGCAAAATGGGGACGCTAGGGTTCATGTGGTTAATGCAAGTGACTATATACGGGCAGTGATGAGCTGTGGATTTTTGAACTAGGGGGCTATATTTTCTGACGTCACGTGCACGCGCACGTGCACGCATGTGCACATAGCCAATCAGCTCAGTGCTAGTTGAAATACTGTATTCAACATGTGATTTTTAATGTAAGTATATCTTATTATTTAGTTGCATTGTTAATTTGTTGTTTTTATTTTTGTTTCAATTAATTAATTATTTTATTTTCCTTTTAGTTTTATATAAAAGCCCTTTACATAGACTCACCCACACATAAGTACTTAAAATAATCAGACAACTTGTCTTTGTCTTGTCTCAGAGAACTGGGTCCTGATCCCCTTCACACTCTGCAGTGCAGAGACTGTTGTCTCTCATTGTGAGAGGAATGTAACACATTCAATTCAAGTCCATGGCTTTTTTCGAGTAGCCTAATGTTATGCAAAGCAGCCAGGTAGACGCTATTGAGAACGGCTCGCTGCTGACGGCGCGAACCTTGAGAGGCTATTGTTTAAACTTTAAGGTGTTAAGACCGCAGCTGACGGTGCATGCTCGCGCGTGCATGTGGAGCTCCCAGCCCCCCAGCCAGCGCCAGAACTAAGGGGTCGCCGACCCCCCATAGCACCCCCTACAGCTCTGTATACGGGCAAGTGACAAATTATAGGAAAAACAACAACATGGAGTGTCTTAGTAAGGTGTTGAGCCACCAGGAGCCACCAGAACAACTTCACTGCACCTTGGAATAGACTGTACAAGTCTCTGGAACTCTACTGGAGGAATGAAACACCATTCTAACTAAAGATATTTCCTCAAATGTGTCCGTGCCACCGTACCCCCTCACTGTCGGGGTCAAGCATTCAGGCCTTTACCGCTCTCTTGATGTACGGCACACATGCACTCACCCACTTGTGGAGAATATGGTGAAGGATGACACATCTGACCATATCATGTTTTTTCCCACATCACTGTTAGACCAGTGGTTTTTGCAACACTGAACCCTCAAATGTCCATTTGTCTTCGTAATGAGGGGTTTATGCAATGCAAACCTACTATAATATCCCTCATACATACATACTACTTACTGTATGTAGTTGTCCACGGACTGTTCTTTCTGACACAGCGTGATCATGTCCTGCATTGACATTCTTAGTTTCCAGAGGAACTTAGTTTTTTTCTTACATATCACACTAATCCATGAGCATCACAGTCATTGAATATACACTTTCAACCACAATTTCTATTAACTGATCTCTTTCCCATATATCACTTATAGTAATCTCTCAAGAACAGATTCTGCTCACAAACAGCAGAGGGCGCTGTTTTTCATTCTTATTTGGTTCTGGGTTCCCAGATTGCACTTATAGCAACTGTTCCTACTGAAACACTAGCCAGTTGAACAGCCTTTGTGACTGAAGCTCCTGCTATCCATGCTCCAATAATACTCTTTCATAGACACTTTTTCCTCTTACCATCTTCTTGATTCAAAATTGATAGGCTGATAGGAATGTAAATGCTTAATTGTATCATGCAGTACTCCTGTATGGAAGCAGATGAATTCGTCAATGTTTTTTCATTCTTTTATTCAGGTTTTTTCCTTTACTTGATCACCAGTCTGTAGATTTTATGTTTAGGTTTTTGTCCTACTAAGACCTAAGTTAAAGCTGCGAACTACAATGCCTAAGCATGAGTTGCAGTGAAAAGGCCTTCAATAATCGATTTTCATATATTTTCTCCCCCCATAGGACAACTCTGAGGGAGCACTTGCGGATACACAGTGGAGAGAAGCCACATCTGTGCAGTATTTGTGGACAGAGCTTTCGCCATGGCAGCTCCTATAGGTGGGTGTAAAATTGTGATTGCCTGAGCACTGAGATGGACCTTTATTGATCCTGATCGACCGATAAAATATTTGATCGGTCGATCTAATGTAGTCGTTATGAATATCAGCCTTTTAATCGTCCAGTAAATGCCCTTTCTCTTTCCGTTCTGACTAGGCTCCACCTACGAGTCCACCACGATGACAAGCGCTACGAGTGTGACGAGTGTGGGAAAACCTTCATACGCCACGATCACCTGACCAAACACCAGAAAATACACTCTGGTAACAACTTTGTTGTTGCATAATAATAGGCTCTATGCACAGCAAGCCATATTATCACTTCCTTCACAGGTGTTACCAATGATACTAATGAAGGCTCTGTTACGTTTAGTGTAGCACAGTGGTTCTCAGATATTTCAATTTCCACGACCCCCATAACTCTGAGAGTGTACAAATGGAACCAAATGGACCGTAAGGGTCCATTTGGTTCCATTTGTACACTCTCAGAGTTACACACTCGCAAGGGGCCATTTGGAAACCCCTTAAGGAACCATGAGTGTCCCTGTACACACATTTTAGACCCACTGGTGTAGCAGAGTGTTTCCAGTGAGTCAACATGCACAATATTCTGTTTGACCAGCATGGAACAGAGCCTTCATTAGTATCATTGGTGACACCTGTGAATGTCTTCACAATATGGCTGCTGTGCATAGAGCATATTACACTGAGGAGGAACCCTATGGGTGAAACGGGTCATGTTTCATCAGATGTGATGTGTTTTATGTGTGCAGGGGAGAAAGCACACCAGTGTGAGGAGTGTGGAAAGTGCTTCAGGCGCCACGACCATCTGACCGTGCACTACAAAAGTGTTCACCTGGGAGAGAAAGTGTGGCAGAAGTATGTTTTCAGATAAGCCCAGGCTTTATCTACCATTTATTAAATAAATATCCCTCTTCTCAGTGGTTCTCGACCGTTTTAATTTCAAGGACCCCCGGCTTGATATGCATTAGGCCAAGGAACCCCATTTAATAAGATTTTTTTTTATCTTTGAGGGACCCCTGTTTACACTGAAAAATCCTTGATTTAACTCTTTGAGAGTGTACGAATGGAACCAAATGGACTCGTGAGAGTCCATTTGTTTCCATTCGCACACTCTCAAAGTTACAGACGCTTAAGGGTCCACTTGGGGTCCATTTATCCGAGCTGGTAGATCTGCTATTTTGGAATAGCCAACACATAAATTGTTAAATTGGTTAAAATGATTGTGATGCTATATTAACTACTTTTGCTGGGGACCCCCTGGAATGCCCTCAAGGACCCCTGGGGGGGAGAACCACTGCCTTATCTTCTACTATGCACCAACAATCTGATATTTAAAGGCATTACATGTACTGTATATATTATGCCCCATACATGTCAACAGTTGGCTCTGTAACTTGGCTGGGAATTTGAGCAAATGTTACCTCTCTGTGTGTCCGCAGGTATAAAACGGCTGTGCATCAGTGTGAGGTTTGCAAGAAAGAATTCAAAGGAAAGTCCAGTTTGGAAATGCACTTCAGGACCCACTCTGGTAAACGAATACACCATTAAAGAGTTCTATTGACTTAGGTATTGTTGTTGCTGCCGGGTAGAAGCCTTGTAAATCTCCATATTTCATTTTTTCTATACTTTTTTATACTTTCTTAATGTAAATTAATGCCCAATATTGTCGTACAAGAGAGTCACACAGAAGTAGCAGAAATGTGACACTAGATGTCACAATATACATACATACATACATACATACATACAGTACTTACATACATAAATACACATGTAATGCAAAAAAGGAAGGGAATCCCTTTATTCCCAGCCGACCCCTATTAGGGCTTTCACGACTACAGATTTTTACCGGTCGACTAATTTGACCCAGTGGTAGTTGACTAGTCGATGTTTACCTATTAAAAAAAAGAAATGTTTTTATGCCATTACTATTATTATTATCCTCTTGCCTTTATTTTTATGCCGTTTTAAGGGAAGCGCTTCTGGCACAGCATCCTCAAAAGTGGGTTATTGCCCAATAATAGGCACCCCCTTTTGATAAAAATAAAGACCCCCTTTTGATAAAAAATAAAGGCAGGAGGATAATAATAATAGTAATGACATTAAAACAATGCAAAAAAATAAAATAATCAACTATACTACTAGTACCAACAAGGTCGACTAGTGGTTTTACTAGTCGACTAGTCGGTGAAAGCCCTAACCCCTAGTCTAGATCCCACCATCATTAGTTTTACAACAGAGGGGTTTAGGCTGGCAGCACTGGAGATTTATTCTGTTTGGTTCCTTTTAAAAGGAGAGAAACCCTACAAATGTACAGAGTGCCAGCAGACGTTCCGCATCAAGAAGACCCTGACCAAACACATGGTCATTCACTCGGACGCCCGTCCCTTCAACTGTCCCCACTGCAGTGCCACCTTTAAAAGGTATGTATCTATGTCTATGTATGTAACCTTGATTTAACCAGGAGAGTCACATTGACGTTCGAGACCTCATTATGCAAGTGAGACCTGGCCGAGACGAGACCAAAGTTGCCTGTAATTCGTTCCGCGACATTGGTCCTTGATAAAACAAACTCATCCTACCTGGCTCAGTTTTAACAGCAGGTCCCGTACAATGCAACCTTTTGCTGTGAACGCAAATAATGAAAATAAAAATGTTGCCTTTATGTACACAGGCAGCTTACCTAGGATAGCCTTACAAATCGTCTCCGTCGGGTGGAAACCTCATGTTACAAAAATAGCAAAAGTAGCAGATCTGCAAGCTCAAAACGCGTCGCTTCGCATCTGCTACTTTTGTGTGACGCTGTAGTATGATCAATTAGGGCGTTAATTTACGAAGAAGAATGCAATACGGTTTACATCTTTATGTTTTAAAGGAAAGACAAGCTGAAGTACCACATGGACCACGTGCACAGTGCCAAGTTCACCGAGCAGCAGCCTCTCGGGGTACTCGACGAGGACAAAATGGTGTCTCTGCCTTATGAGGAAACGTCAAAGGCGTACCGGGCAGAACCCAAGCCGGTCCTCCCCAGCGCGGCCGCCACGGCCAGCATCTGCGTGCCTGTCACCCTGGTGCCTGTGCAGATGACAGGAGTCACAGCCGGGCCGGGTGACCTGAGCGGCCACAGGGTTTCCCTGTCCTCCTCCTCCTCAAGGTTAGTATTATAGTTTTTTTTTAAATTATTATTTGTTTTTGTTTTTGACTTTTCGTTTTCAATTTCAGTTTAATCGTAATTAGTTTTTTAATAAGTGGGTTTGGTCGTTTAGTTTTTATTTTGTGAGAAGGCTCAGTTTTAGATTAGTTTTTATTTAAAAAAAAGTTTTATTGTAATATGGGATTGTCAGGGGCAAGATTAAAAAAGGTCAGTAAAATTGTAAAAATAACAGATATGCAGATTTGACTATTTTTGGGCTAGCAAAACAAAAATAATAAATATTGGAAGATATCCACCATATCCAAGTCTTTTGTATGAAATATTAACAAAGACTAAAATTAAGGGCATTTTCTCTATGATTTTAGTTGGTTTTATAAACACACAATACAGTTTAAGTTAGTTATAGTTTTTGTATTTTTTCAGTTATCTAAAATGTTTTGCCAATTCTAGTTATTGTTATTTCATTACTTTTAGTTATAACTATAATAACCCTGGTCCTCCTCCCAAACCCCCAGTGTGCTGACCATGCAGGTCCAGGCCCAGCATCAGCATCAGCAGCAGCATCATCAGCAGCAGCAGACACCTAGCAGCTACCAGGCTGCAACAGATCTGGCCTTCCTGGAGAAGTACACCCTGACGCCCCAGCCCGCCAACATTGTCCACCCGGTCAGACCCGACCAGATGCTGGACCCCAGGGAGCCGTCCTACCTGGGGGCGTTGCTGGGTCTGGACCCCAGCTCCTCTGTGCAGAACATCTCCAACCCCGAACCCACTCACTGACATCCTCAGTCAAACCAAGTGGAATAGAAACACATTGCATGTATCAGTAACGTGAAGATAAATAGCCTTTTATTCCTAGTGATATGTTTTATTGTTTTATTTACCCAGGGTAGGTATGCCGAGTGCGAGTGCTCTTTTTCAGCAACGCCCTGCACATTCACACAGACACATATACACACATTCAAACCTGGGAGTTGACCGGTACAACCACAGTCTTTTACTGTTGGCAACTGAGCAGTTGGGGGTTCGGTGCTTTGCTCAATGGCCATTTACTTGCCCACCCAGATTTTTCCTACCGTTCTGGGTGTTTGAACCAGGAAACTTTCAGTTACAATAAAGCGTGCTCCTCTAACCTTTCGGCCACCGCTGCCACTCTTAGCTTTGTTTTGTGTGTACATGTTTTTGTAGGCTATAAAAGGATAAGAATAACATAACACAATGAAGGGAATTATAGGTTTATCTATCGTTGCTGTCGGGCAGAATCCTCTTGGTTTTTGAGTGTTAGCCCATTTGAGATAAATGGGTTAAAAAGAAAAGATGCAAGAATTCAGCTGCCCTTTTCCATGTCTAAGGAACTGCATGAAAAAACTCACAGTATTGAAACAAGGTGTTAAAAAATTTCATAGCAACTCTCATGAAGATGTATTGATGAGACCAGACACTCCACCCTTCAAGTGTGGCGTAAGAGCAAAATGGCGTCTGAGTGAATACAATCAATACACAAACTCGAGAAAATCTCAAGTTATTGCAATGTAATGTAATTATAATGTAATACAATGTAAAAAAAAAGAGGGGAGAAAAAAAACAACCCGTAAATATCAAATTTTCACTATCAGGCTTTGTCAGGCCATGTATTAGTAGTACTGAAGTGAAATGTTAAATTTGACTTTGGTCTAACTTTTTAATGATGGGGATTGTATAAATATTAAATGTATTTAAAATACATACAAATCTTATGGTTGAGGCCTTAAAGTGTAATGTAGAATTGTCTACTGTACAATACTATGTGTGACTCAAACAGGT